>NW_015506944.1:114783-122115 GCF_001515645.1 Sinocyclocheilus grahami
ATATATATATATACACACACACACACACACACACACACACACACAAACAGCGGAGATCAAAATTTGCCAACAATCTATAAAGACTTGAAAGATCAAAATTTGAAGTAATATTAATAAAATATAACATTTTGGAAGGATACAGCTGCCAAAAATTAGTAGGAAGTGGAGAGGCTCTTGCTTTGAATGACTTCAGCACATCTGCGACCGCAAAACATCATTAGTTTCTCACACTGCGCTAGTGTGATCTTGGGCCACTCTTCTTCCACTCTCTTCCATAGTTCGGTAACTGTAGTGGATTTCTTAGCCATAACTTTGTCGCCAAGAATTTTCCAGAGATTTTAAATCAGGTGTAGATCAGGATTCTGGGACGGCTATTTCATTATTTCATTGTTCTTAGCTTCAAGGAACTGCTTTATCCATTTTGCAGTGCGACGGGGGCATTGTCCTGCATGAAAATTGCAGGCTTATTGGGAGATGCTTGCAGGGAAGGCACCGCATGTTGCTGAAAAAGGTTCTGATAAACATGGATTCACTCACTCACTCACTCTTTATGCACTTGGGATTCATTATTTTCTCAGTTAGAAGCTGAACAAAATGTTTCCCATCAGACCCAAATAAATTAAATTTACTCTCATCACTAAAGTGAACTTTGGACTCTGTCCACACAACATGCTCCCCAGCAAAGGTGAGCCTAGCCTTTTGATTCTTTGTGCTGATGAGAGGTTTGGTCACTGCAGAGTGGGCTTTCAGACAGACTTCTTTTAAACATGGATAGTCAGAACCGATTCCCCATTGAGAGTCTCCACATTATCCTGTCTTCTTGTGCATTTGTCTTACTTGGACTTCCAGCCTTTTTGAGGGACTTGAATTAATTAGTGTCATTGTAATGCTGCAATATTCAAGAAATCACATATTTGGAACTGCCAACTTCCCTAGTGGCTGAAAGGGTCATCCCTTTGGCCTTCATCTGGACAACCTGCTGTTGCAGAGTTTTAGTCACATTAGAGCAGCCCACCATCTTGCAATCTCAGTGAAAATTAGAGGAATGTTGCCCGTTAAATAGGGTTCATCATATAATTAAGGAAATTACCACCAGGTGCCAGATTAACACCAATAACTTGGAGGTATCTGTGAGTGTTTTAATTTAAGTTATTTTTCAAATATATCATTTAAGTTTTTTATACTGTGCTTCAGAATACAATATACATTAAAGTACTTGAAACACTTGATGTGTGTGTGTTTTTCCCTGTGTCAGGAGTGACTGTTATGTCAAAATGGATGGCCAGCTGCTGCAGGCCACCTGCCTCCTCACACAGAGGTGACACAGTAACCACAAGTCCTCCTGCTCCCTCCTGCCCTAACAAACATTCATTAATGACTGAATCACTGTCCTGAATTAGTAGCACACTCTCTTATTAACTGCCCAGGCAGCTCCCATTAATAAAATCATACGAAGTGCACTCTAAAATGGCCCTGTAGGAACATTTGAGTGCTAGCATACAACAGCCTGAGATGTAAAATATTTCAAGGGCAATTACGTGTTCAAAATACCGAGCATAGACATGCTCTGCAAAAATGTGTCCTTTTATGTCCTTAAAGAAATTATGTCACCCTCATGTCATTCCAAACCTGCACACTGTTTTGTTTTGTTTTTTTTGTCCATAAAATGAAACTCAGTGGTGACCAGTAAACCCCACTGACGTTCATTCTATTAACGAAAACAGCTATTTTTTTTGGTGCTACACAGAAAAAAGTCAGTCCTACAGGTTTGTAACAACATAAGGGTGAATAAATGATGACAATATTCATTTTTAGGGCAAATATATCTTTAAAACTGAAAAACTCAGGACCATCTGCTGGTTGTTGAACATCTTCAAATCTGCATTCAGTATTTTGCTTTGTAATGCTTGCTCAGATTTAGTGTGCTGAATCAGGATTTTGCTCTTTGTTGTTGCCTCAGCTGAAAATTGGCACATAAGGTCATAGCAAAAAAGTCCCATGAATATAAATTCTTCCTAAATGATCCCTTATATTTCAATTAAACAAAACGTTTCTTGCCATTCTTGCACATCCAACACCCATCAGCAGTGGATTGTAAACATCATCCACACAAGATAACCGCTTGATGCAAGGCCACTCGACAATCTGCTCCAATCCTGTTCAGAGTTGAAGTGAGCTTTGGGCCATTGGCTCCTCTGAGCAGAGGACTTGACAGAGTTTTTGATAGAAATGTGTGAGTGGGAAGTCACCGATAGTGTGAATCCCTTTGTAGTCAACTAGAAGAGCATTATTGGTAGTGTACACTAACAGCTCAGGGGTGCAGAGTAATTCATTAGTTAAGGAAAATGCTTGCAGGTGGGGAAGAGACTGAGACAAAGAGAAAGAAGGGTTGGCTGTTTGGTACTATGGTATTACATTTCATTATATCAAATTCTAGCTCCTCATACATCTTTAAAATCTGATCCAGATTAAATTGCATGTTGCAGAGATTTATGAACAGCACTTTCTGAATTCGTTTACCACCTTGCTAAGCAATGTTCAAGAAACCAAATGTCCCCTAAGGCTCTTGATTCAACCACAAAGCTCAGCTAAGCAGAAATGTTCATGCATTCAGTAGACGTTTAGGCTTATTCTAACAGATGGAAAAACAGAAAGGGCTTTACAGCCTTATCATTTGTTTTCATACCGGTCTCTCAGTTTAATTAGCATCACTAACCATCCCAATGCGTTTGGTAGCTGTACGGCTAACCAGATCACATGGTTTCTTGAGCATCTCTCTAGCTGAATCTGGCAGCTTTGCCACTAGAGATTGAGGGATCAGAACATCTTAAGTGTGATTTCAGAGGCTGCAGGTGCCTCTGAGGTGAGGACACCTCTGATAGGTGAGAAGTGTCTCAGTCAGGTCTCCTGAAAGGTTGGCATCCAAACACAACTCTCGAACAACTGTGTGATCGTCTACTGTAGTGTTCCTCACTTGTCATATTTCAACAAAGACTTCAACCATAAAATCTCAACTGCAATATACATTTCACACTTTAAAACATTTACTATACTTTAAATTAAATATATAAAAAGTCCTTTCAATCTGTTTTTGTAATATAATTCAATACCGTGATGAAAGCATATATGACTCAGATTAATTTAATTATGATATCTACCAGTAGGGGTTTAACAGGGCCATGTTAAATGGATAGTTCACCCAAAAATGAAAATTCTGTCATCATTTACTCACCGTCCACTTGTTCAAAACCTGTATTGAGTTACTGAGTTACTTTCTTCTCACAAAATAATATAATATAACATATTTTGAATAAGAATGTTGGTAACTAAACAGTTGATGATAGCCAATGACTCCCATAGTTTTTTTTTTGTTTTTTTGGTATTCATACTATAGAAGCCAATGGCTACTATCAACTGTTACCAACATTCAGCAATGTATCTGATGTTCATTTTTTAATTATTAATGAGGTTCAATAACACCTCATAGTTGCCACAGTAAATGAAATTATCAACATGAACAAAAACACTGGAAGCTCTCTTCTGCCACTTCAAACATGTCCTTCCCTCTCCAGGGAAATTCAAAGTACCTCTGAATAGCAGCACCTAGAGTCGTCTGTGAGGTCAGACTGTGTGGTCAATATCTCAATCAAAGCAAAAGAAAATTACCCTCGGCTTTTATGTGCATAAAGTGGTTGCTTTTGAGGTGCCAAAAACTTTTCACTCAACAGGATAGACTAATCAATATCCAGGTCTGCAGACACTTACTGTACAGATCTCTGAAGAGGTCTTTTGAGTGTCCACATACAAACAAGACTTGTCACATAAAGCGAAGCAATATGTCCAACCCAATTGTGAGGTATGGCCCAACTTGCTTTGAAAACCAAGGTAGATAATGGGTAAAGCAACCAAAGAGCTGAATGTTGCTGCTGATTCAGAGTAAACAGGGCTGACTAGAAATAGCTCTGGCCAAGAGGGACATTTGTTGCTGGGCTAGAGTTTAGAGGAGAACGAATGGAAAAAGAGGGCATTTGTAATAGAACACAGCTTTAATGTACAACCTTCATGTGTGTTTATGTTAATGTGCATGCATGCATACATAACATATAGTGGGGTCCAATACAGTTATTGAATCAGTGGAATGCATAAAAGCAGCATTTTCACTTGTGGTCTCAGACTTTTGAATCCCATTATATAAGGTAATTTACAAACGCGAACATATTGTAGCGTCTGGACCACTCAAACACACAATATTTATTTTGTTAGCTAGATTTAACAAATACTCTGTAACACCCCAGGAAGTTGAACAGGCCCCTGGTTCCATAGCAACACTGACACCAGATACATTTACGATCTAAAGGAATGTGAGCAGAGACTCTCATTGCATTTTCCAGAGCAAGAGGCACAATGCACCGTAGAAATTGACTTTTCTACTAAGAAATTCATAGGAAAACCTTTCTTTGAATGAACAGTGTATCCTTCAGGTCATTGTGTATATTATTGTCATCGTGTATTTGGTCTTTGAGAGTGTATACTGTTTTATGCAAGCTTATGATCGAAATACTCACTCCTGTCAGCTTACATATATATAACCCTACCATGTTTAGTATCTATGAATTCGTATTCGGATGATCTAATTGAGAGTGTATATGAATTGACAAGACAGTTGACCCTGAGAGGTCAGCTAAATATCTACAGCGGATCTAAATATTCATAATTAATTATAACTAGTTATGATTAATTATTCATATTTCCTCATGAGCTGATTCGTTACAATATATACTTTCCAAAATGTATCTTTCACCCAGACACATTCCTGAATTATTAACACTAAGACTAAAACATTAATATAGGATGGGACACAAGCAGAGTTAATCACCCAAAAGCAAATTTTAGTGAAATTTGTTTAAAGATGATCCAGTTCACAAACTGATGCACCACCCCATTTAAAGTTATAGAACTGCTTATATGTATGTACGTATGTAGATGATCATTTGTGATGTAGAAGGAGCACAAATTATAAATCAAATATAGATGTGGTTGATGCTTCAGACAGAGAACAAACTCAATAAGCTTATTTGAGGTTTAATGTAAGTCGCCCATAAAAATGACAAAGACAGTGCTGTGGAAACTTGCTGCAAAATGTTTAGAGAATTAAAGTCCTCGTATTGAAGCTTTCCTGATTGTATTACTAATGCTCATGGTTAAGTTTTGTCAAGTTTACTTACTAAATTACTAAAAATGACTTTTATTATTAAAATTTGAAATTAATAAAATGGAAGGAAATACATCAAAATCATGAGCCTGTGAAAGACAATGACTAACCAGGAAATTAACGTTCTTAGAATTGACAAGACAGTTGACCCTGAGAGGTCAGCTAAATATCTACAGCGGATCTAAATATTCATAATTAATTATAACTAGTTATGATTAATTATTCATATTTCCTCATGAGCTGATTCGTTACAATATATACTTTCCAAAATGTATCTTTCACCCAGACACATTCCTGAATTATTAACACTAAGACTAAAACATTAATATAGGATGGGACACAAGCAGACTTAATCACCCAAAAGCAAATTTTAGTGAAATTTGTTTAAAGATGATCCAGTTCACAAACTGATGCACCACCCCATTTAAAGTTATAGAACTGCTTATATGTATGTACGTATGTAGATGATCATTTGTGATGTAGAAGGAGCAGAAATTATAAATCAAATATAGATGTGGTTGATGCTTCAGACAGAGAACAAACTCAATAAGCGTATTTGAGGTTTAATGTAAGTCGCCCATAAAAATGACAAAGACAGTGCTGTGGAAACTTGCTGCAAAATGTTTAGAGAATTAAAGTCCTCGTATTGAAGCTTTCCTGATTGTATTACTAATGCTCATGGTTAAGTTTTGTCAAGTTTACTTACTAAATTACTAAAAATTACTTTTATTATTAAAATTTGAAATTAATAAAATGGAAGGAAATACATAAAAATCATGAGCCTGTGAAAGACAATGATGTCTCAATCTTGTCATGGCTGATAATGATACATGGCCAATATTGTCAAAACTACTCTAAATCTATCTATTGATCAATCCCTTGATTACATCACTTGCTTACAAATGAGAGTCCAAACAGCAGATAAGATCACAATAATCCAAAACACAACTGTAGTCCATCAACTAATGTCTTGTGAAGTGAAAAGCTGCATGTTTGTTAGAAACAAATCCATCATTATGGCATTAAGGCATTCTTTGGCTTCAGGCCAAAACACAAGTCCATAATCCATAATTCCTGTAGTGAAAAACTCCATCCCCTGCTGCCTACTCACAACAAAATCCACCAATATATTTGTTTAGAACTGTTCTGACTGTCTTGTTTTTTTTGCTTGTAAATGGTGCTGTGCGTATTTCTCTACTGATTCAGACGAGACAACTTTTTCACTGGAGAAAGCAATATTATGGATAGAGTACTCATATTTTAGCCAGAAGGGTTAAAATGTAAAGTTAAAATGCTTTAATGATGGATTTTTGCCTTTTTGACTCACAAAATGATAATTGATAGACTGTGGGAACCATTGGTGAGCAGTGTTGGGCAGTAATGCATTACTTAGTAATGCGTTACTGTAATTTGATTATTTTAGTAACGGAGTAATTTAACGTGTTATAATTTTCTATTATTAGAGTATAAATATATATACCAGTAAGTATATATTGTCGCCTCTGGCTTGCTTAGTTGGGGACACTTCATTTCCAGCGTTATCGTTGACATAATTGCAAAGATATTATTTAAACTGAGCTGGATGTTGACATCACTGAATTCAATGATGAACTGTCTTTAACTGAAAAATGAGTGTTTACTATTGTCATTTTGCATTATTGACACTATTTTCCTAATTAATGCTGTTCAGTTGCTTTGTCACAATCTGTATTGTTAAAAGCGCTATATAAATAAAGGTGACTTGACTTGACATTTAAAATATACTATCTTTATGTTGTTTCTACATTCCTGTGGAGGTTCAATGTGAAATTGACTATAAATATACGATTAATCATGATTAATTACAGAAAAATGTGTGATTAAATTTATTTTAATCGATTGACAGAAAGCACTAATGTTTCCGATTTCAATTTAATTTCTAATTTTATAGGTCCCCCCAGAAAGAGATCGGGACAGCCCCCACCTCCTTGGCCCCCCGTTCAAATTTTCAGTTTGATAATTCGGCCCTCAAATTAAGCTAATTATATAGCCCTGCTCTAATCTGTTAACATGGATGCAGAAAAAAATACGCACCACATACGCACTGCAAACTGAGTATGTGTGAAACAGGTGTAACACGA
>NW_015506944.1:126189-130321 GCF_001515645.1 Sinocyclocheilus grahami
GATTAGAGACCTGCTCCCGCGAGACCCGACGCAACAGAGTGCGGCGCAGGACAAGATGGGCGAGTGCTGGTGCGGGCGGGTGTGTGTGCGGGATGCGGGAGAATAAAATGATTCACGGGACTCCCGCAAAATAGAAATATCTAAACATAAAATATCTAAAACAAATAAAAAACAAAAGCAACATGAACTAAAATAAAATATAAACGGTGCAAGCACATGCAGAGTTTCTATTTAGGCTATAACACGTGTTTGCAGCGTTGAGCAATGCAGTGCTGAAATTTGCGTGCTCATGAATCCTCTCATTATAACACCCGAATTGTAGACATTATGAAAGATTCATTATGCATATATTTATTGTGTTATAAGAGAGATTTGTGAGATTGCGATGAACTGAGATGTCTTTAAGAGATTATAAATGCAGCGCTCTTTGCTGGCGTTCTGCCAAACCATGCACGCAGCAGTCGCTTGCTTTAGTTAAAATAACAGTGTTCTGTGAATGTTGATGCTTTAATAACAAATACTCATCAGGAGCGTGTATGCTGGGATTTCATACATTTCATGGAGAAAAAAGTAACGTAGCTAGTAATGTAACTAATTACTAATTACTTTTGAAATAAAGTAATCAGAACAGTAACGTGATTACTTTTAAAAGGAGTAGTCTAATCAGTAATCAGTAATTTGTTTACATTTTCAGAGTAACTTGCCCAACACTGTTGGTGAGCAAGTGATGTAATACTACATTTCTCCAAACCTTTTCTGATGAGAAAAACAACAAGAGCATTTTCAGCAATTGTTCATTTTGGGTGAACTATTCCTTTCAGCTGCCCTTAAAGGTTTAAATCTTTACTATTGTAAATATTATACTGTCTATTACTGAATAATAAATAAATAAATAAATACAATGTACTTAATGAATGAGTTTTCTTTTTTAATGCATTGGTGGATTTAGTTTTACATTAGCCTTAATTGACTAGAGTGGCAAGGCTTTAATTTGACTATTTGATAATTAATGCACCACTGATTCGGTGTGACCATAAGGGCTTGCACAGACATCCCATTCACCTTGTATATTTGTGTGTGCATGTGTGTTTATTTTGCTGGGCCTGATGCCACCGAGGTCTCCAGATGTGTAGATAATTGGAAAATTCTTAAAGGGAATGGAACCAATTAAGACTCGAAGCAGAACAAGCCTCAGTCTCCCTTGGCCGTCAGATGCTCTCAGAATAGAAAAGATCTAGTTCCACTCCCATTAGCACTGCATGTGTTCATACAATATATTTAAATAAACTGGAATATATGGCCTAAACAGTTTACTGCACTACTCTACAACAGTGATTATTATTTATATATAACTGCTATACATACACAGAAGTCACGTCACATACTAATGTCAGACTGAGTTTGTTTTCAATGCGTACTTGAAGGTGTATTTGCATCAACAGGCAAATCTTAAATGTATGCCATCATAACAACAAGCTGTTGCACTGACAATCTCAGCAGGGACATTAAATTATTCCTCGTGGAGATGAGTAAAATCTCCTCTTGCTTGCCTGTGTCTAACAGCAGGTAGCAGAACACATGCTATATTTCACATGCGATTTACACAATTTAACTTTGATAGAAACTCCACAGGCAGCTGGTACTCCACTTAAGAATTCATTCTAGTCTTTCTGTACTTGCAATGATATGCTAGCTAGCTGATTTGCCAAACAATAAATCAAGAGCTGACAGTGTTTTACAAAACACCAACAGTGGAAAAATTTGGCAATAAGCAGGTCTGTCACTCAAAGTTCCCAAAGTGAAATCTGCAATTTGGTATCTGCATGCTTCATCTATCATATTTAAGCCAGATGTCTATTAGTGTGAGATAAGCTCTCATTTAATTGCTCACACACTTAAGTGCTTCACATCACTGATGACAGCATAACCATCTGCATTTTAATGTTCTGTCATGATAAAAGAAATGGTGTGAGGTCCTATATGCTGCTGAGTTTGTCAGATGTTAGACTGAGTTGAATTCCTGACAGCAATTATTGGACCAAAATACCATTATATAATACCACTCTTTTCTTCAGCAAGAAGAGTAAAATAATTTATTTGGAATAAATTATATTTAAAAATAGAAAGCAGATATTTTAAATTCTACTTATTTTTGACTCAAAAACACCCAAAATGCAGGTTTTGCTTTCAAACTCATATGCAAATGCCTTCTTGGCTTGAAATAAGAACAGGGTACTTGACTTGATTTGTTTACATGAAAATATGTTTTTTTTTTTTTTAGATTTAAGTTGGTTTAGAGATAGAAGTTTCTTCCTTTTATATTTCTCAACTAGAAACTTGCTTTCAAAAACCTTTCAATCATTAAAATCTTGTAAATAGGAAAAAGTGCAACACTCACTCTTAAAGAGTTCCAACTTTATTGGTTAAAAACATGTGATGTTTCGGCCATAGTCAAGGCCTTCTTCATTAAAATCTTCCCAAAGATTTACATAAAGGAACAAACTAGCCTAGTGTCTTTAGGTATTACTTTAAACTGTCCTACGTTTTACTGTAGCGTGTTTGTCTGTGCAGTGAAACGAATTTTGCTTTCAAACTCATATGCAAATGCCTTCTTGGCTTGAAATAAGAACAGGGTACTTGACTTGATTTGTTTACATGAAAATATGTTTTTTTTTTTTTTTTAGATTTAAGTTGGTTTAGAGATAGAAGTTTCTTCCTTTTATATTTCTCAACTAGAAACTTGCTTTCAAAAACCTTTCAATCATTAAAATCTTGTAAATAGGAAAAAGTGCAACACTCACTCTTAAAGAGTTCCAACTTTATTGGTTAAAAAACATGTGATGTTTCGGCCATAGTCAAGGCCTTCTTCATTAAAATCTTCCCAAAGATTTACATAAAGGAACAAACTAGCCTAGTGTCTTTAGGTATTACTTTAAACTGTCCTACGTTTTACTGTAACGTGTTTGTCTGTGCAGTGAAACGAATTGATAGGTTGTCTTGGCTTTCTCGACAAGTGCTACAAACTCCAGTATCCATTTCCCCTGCTGCAGCCATTCGATGACAGCTAGCTAAACTACATGGTGATCACCATCCATCACAGGGGTCCACGGTTATAATTCTGTGTTCTATACCCCTGCCATTCATTACTTTGATTTACGGAGTGAAAAGGGAGGCCGCGTTGAACTGTTAATTCTCTCGTCCGGTGCTCCTTTATACCCTGTTCTCTCCATCATCAAAGTAATTACAGTTCCCGTTTCCCCAAGCTGACGGTGTAAAATTCAATCAGCAGTCAAGCAAATTTAAATCCCCAACTCCCATATGTAGAGGCAACAGAGCACAAATTATTGATTTATCTGTTAAGCTTTTTTCTTGCTGTAACATTGCATGTGCACAACAACATAGACATTCCCTTCCTATTCCAATAATTTTCAAAACAATAAATAATGCACGTGCAAAGCATAAAACAAGCAGTTTTTACTCCTCTTGACCAGTATTTCAAGAGTTTTTGACCATAAGTCCTAAGTTAAATGCTCTCTCAGGTACTTTTTTATTCATAAATATTTTATTTTAAAATTACAAGCAACTATTGGGTTTTTTTTGTGTAATAGAAGCTAAAATATTCCAACATGACATTCGATAACACATCAGAAAAGTACTGAGAATACAAATTAAACTAGCATGATTTTCCAATACTGAACAATACAGTGGCTGGCATAAAGTATGCAATGCCAGAAAGTCACAAACAAACAGACCCACCAACCAACCAACTAATTAATACATTTTTATTTATTCAGTCTGTTGTTGTTCTAAGCTTGCGTGACTTACTTTCTTCCATGCAGGGTTATAATTGTTGTATTTCACTTGAAATAAAATAAAAATTAACTGAAATAAAATAAAATATATAAAAAAAACTTAAACTTAATTTATTTCAGATACATTTCTCATTTAAGTAAAAAAAAACACACTAAATAACTAAAACTAAAACCAAATGAAAAATTATTAATACAAAAAAATGAAGAACAATTTTTTTCTAAAACTAATTAAAAATAAAATGAAAACAGAATATATATATATATATATATATATATATACAGTGGGCACGGAAAGAATACAGACCCCCTTAAATTTTTCA
>NW_015506944.1:130659-148059 GCF_001515645.1 Sinocyclocheilus grahami
GTACATTAATGAGGAAAAAAAATTAACTTAAATGATTTTAGCAAATGGCTGCAATATAACAAAGAGTGAAAAATTTAAGGGGGCCTGAATACTTTCCGTACCGTATATATATATAGGCACTGTATACCTATGTTTTCTGTAACAAAATAAAAATTAGGGACACACCGATACCGATATCGGTATCAGGCCCGATACTGAGCTCCTGTACTCGTTCTCGTACTCATTAAAATGCCTTCTGTTGTGTGATCTTTGATGTTCACTCACTTAGCACGCATCATTTGGATTAAAACTAAATCGTAAAAATAAGACCATTTATAGGGGCATTCACTATAAACATCATTTATTTTCAACCTTAGGCATACACGACTTTCTGGCGAAAGTGAAACTAGCAGCCTGTGTGAAATGTGCTAGGCTGTACTATTCTGCACCAGTACAAATACGTGCACGCGTTGCCCATGTTTTGCTTGCTTGAGTGTTTATTATATGAGTGGCTTTGGAATATAAATTGCAGCATGTTTCAGATGAAAAAACGCGACTTCTATTTCTGAAAATATCACAGTTAAGCAGTGACGGTGCTACACCAGGGCTAGAGGGGGCTATAGCCCCGTCAGAATTTTGAATAGCCCCGGTTTACTCTGACGTCATCAATATCATTTATTTTCTTAGCACCCCCACATATTGGTCTAGCCCCCCCTTAGCACCAGTAGAGAAAATTTTCTGGCGCCGTGCCTGCAGTTAGGATATTTATAATGAGTGGTTCCCTGCATTATTAGAGCAAAGCGCGTGATTACAGTACTAAGCCGCTGCAATGGAGCAGCTCTAATGCTATTAAATGAAAGATGATGTACCACAGAGCAAAAACATGAACAGTGAAAGTAACAAAAACTTGTAAAATACATTTTAATGGGCATAATTAAGTGTGAAAATAACAGAAGGATATACAGTCAAACCAAAAATTATTCAGAGACCAGATATAATTTTTGATATTTTTTACTAGTGGGTGCAGGACACTATAGTTCATTTATGTAAGTGAGGATAGCAAAATAAAGTAAACTGTGACAAATCATATCCAAAAATTCTTCATACAGTGGACTACCAGTAAAATTGATACAAATTTGGGACTAGAAATTATTCAGACTGAGTCTGGGAAAAAACATTGAAGTTGAGGTTTGCATGAAGCTGGTTGACAGCATGCCCAGGAGACTATAGTATATGCTGTCATTCCTACAATGTGATTTTCTGGATTTTTTTTTTTCTCATTTTGTCTCTCATAGTTGAGGTATACCTATGATGAAAATTACAGGCCTCTCTCATCTTTTTAAGTGGGAGAACTTGCACAATTGGTGGCTGACTAAATACTTTTTTTCCCCACTGTATATGTACCATATAAAGATGTTCCTTTTAGCTTTACCTTACCGCCGCAGTGAAAAGCTTTGTACTTTTTTTCTGAGTGTAACTGTAATTCTTACTAAACTAAAGGACTAGTTGGGATTATTTTCTGTTGTAATCAGCATTATAACACAAATGCTGCTGATTAAGCTTAACTTTGTAAACTGAAACATTCTATTTAGAGGTTTTTGCATATACCTAAAATTAATATCCTCCACTTTTGTGTGAAAAAGCTAAGCACTATAAATTCCCAGACACTTTGGCTCACACTCCACACAAAAGTGAAAAAGCAAACCAGAGCCTGAAAGGATTAATAAATTATCTACATATAGAGCCCCTTTCATATGTACATTTTTGTCTTAAAATTGTCTCTTCAGCGTGTCTGTGCTGCTGTTCTCTCTGAAGGAGAGCCTGTGAATCTGAGCCCATTACAGCTTTGTGCTGTTGATTTACTACAGTCCTGACTGAGAGCGCCGCACGCTTCTGTGTGTGCAGACACGTGATGCACTCCACTGATACATGGCCAGCTGTTTGCCCACGATAAGGCCTTTGCAAGGATGGAGAAGAACCATAGAGAATTCCATTAATCTAAGAAAAGCAGTGCTCTCTGCTGGTAAGCCATATCAGTATAGAAATAAAACATATTTCAAGGGTTAAATCTATGAGATTGAGTCATAGTTTACATTCTGATACACATAAGCGGCCAGATTCCGATACATATAAGCGGCCCTCACTGCGATCACACTGCAAAAGTAATCTAGTTAGATTGTATTTAGATGGAGTACTAGTCAGGGACAACATTAAGGATTTTTTTTTGCTAGCCCAGTTGAGCCAGTGGTCAAAAACTTTACTTGCCCTGCTAAATTTTCCAGTGGCCCCACCACTAAAAAACTTAAGTAAATAAAATAAAACAGTTATTTTTTTCATTGTTTTGACCCATGATTGAATGACATGAGTCTGGAGTTTGAATCTCAGAAAAGTAAAATTGTGTCTGTTTATCAGCTGACACACATAATCTGCTGAGGCACATTTCATTTTGTGATTTGTTTAACTTGACCTGTACTGTACAGCGGGAAGAAACATTTTGTCATGGATATATCATATTCTTGCTATGATACTGATAGATAGCAGCTGAAGTGAGAGGGGGCTGAGAGGTATAGCAGAGTAAGCTGCTCAGACAATGTTCTTTTCAATAAGAGGGGTGAGTGAAATGGGTACTATTCCTTGAAACTGCTGCGATGATTGATAAGATGCAGAGTGCACATCTAAGAGCTGGCTGTCGAGAATGTAGCCATCCTAGGGAACTACTATATCGCCTATGCCAGGATCCAGCACTGTTAGTTAAGATAAAGAAGCACTCTATAATACCTGAGAAAGCTATCCGTTAGCACTACCAGACATCTCAGAAACAAGTGCTTGGCTAGTGCACAAAGTGCTCAATCAGAATTCTGCTTCCTTTGCTTATGGATACTAAATTCTAGGCACTATTGTTTTTGAGCATCTGCGTCATAAATGGCATGAGAGTAATAACTCCAGAGGTGAATAAATATTGGTGTGACATGCTAACAGATTTGTCTTTTTAGTTAAGGAATTTCAAAGAGATTGATCTTTTCAGCAAAGGGAATTAAAAGATTTAAATGGATTTACGGGAATAAAAAAAACAGGATTATTAATTTTTAGTGCTCTCAATCAATTAAAAAATTAACTAATTAATTGCACATACTATATGTATATTATCATAATGTCCTACTGAATCTCCAAATTAATGTAAATCAACATAAATATGGAATATTTTAAATATTTATTTAATGGCTTTTTTTTTTTTTTTTACTATATATCACCTTCTTTGATTTGACTGGCCATCTCAATCATTTTCAGCACTGACGAAGCAAACCAGCCTAAAAATCTAACTTTTAAAAGTTTTTGTCATCATAACAACAAACAGAGCAGCATCAAGAATGTCAAATATAATATAGTGAAATATTTTCAAGTCAAATAGTGCTTGCAAGATACACAAGAACACACAACTACTTTTGAATGTCCGCGTAATGGTGCAATTCCAGCATCTAGCTAACTAGACCATGCTAACCAGCAAAAGTAAAAATATATAAGCTATTTTCTTAAAATAAAGTTTTTTTTGTCAAGTTCACACATATAATGGTTCAATGTTTTGGGAAAAAAAGACAGAAAAATTGTGAGACATATTTGTGATGCTCTGATTCGTGGGTCTGAATGTTATCTAATGCACCGTCTTTCTCTGTCTGATCATACGCTTCAAAGGTTTAGGACATACTGTTTCAGGTGTTATATTTCCACTGCATGGTTTAAAAGGCCAGGCTCAGTTGGCCTTAATGGAAACAAACTTGATAAAGCCACATTATACAGGTGCATCTCAATAAATTAGAATGATGTGGAAAAGTTCATTTATTTCAGTAATTGTTTTGAGGTGTTTTGAGTTGATTAGCTGATTGGCATGTCACCATATTCTAATTTGTTGAGATAGTGAATTGGTGGGTTTTTGTTACATGTGAGCCAAAATCATCACAATTAAAAGAACCAAAGACTTAAACTACTTCAATCTGTGTCCATTGAATTTATTTAATACACTAGTTTCACAATTTGAGTTGAATTACTGAAATAAATGAACTTTTCCACGACATTCTAATTTATTGAGCTGCACCTGTACATTTGAAAGATGACTTATGGTTTCTTTGGTGCACAGGGACTTTGCGTGTGCACTTACCATATCATGGATTTTAAAGATACCGTTCTAAGGGGCCCTCGTGGCACTCTGAAGGAGCCGACCATAGATGGAAATGGCACATCCCCAGAACAATACGTCTGAGAAGCACCAACTCATCCTCATGGTATTATGCTGGAACGGCTAGCAGTAAGTTACCTAGCTGAGGGAGCATATCACCCAGCTCTCAGCCGAGAGGGGCTCGACCTACAGCATGTTCATTAGAAATCCTGAAGGGTAAGCGCACTGCAAGCTTAGCCAAAAACTCAGCACATCAGGGAGGCAGCGGAAGGGATCGTACTCACCCACCATGGTTCCCGCACAGGAGCCCCGTTCAAGAAGCGAAGCCCGAAGAAGCCTCTAGTCCGGACCATCAGTAAGGTGTTTATTATGTAAGATACAGAACCAACTGAAAACATCATAGGTCCAGCATAAGGCGCAGGAGGTTCCTACCTAACCTCGGTCAGGTGGAGAAGATGGTGGTTACAGGGGAATTAGGAAGGGGAAGATGAGGGCTGATGTTAAACCCCCCAAGGGAGAGTAGATGTTCAGGTATCACTCTGGTCCGGACGAAAGCGTTGGGAAAGCTTCATCTGGATCATCTCCCTCAGGTCTTGCCTACCTCCCTTTGACCCACGATTCCTCCTAGTCCTACCCACGGGTGGGGGAGGAGCGTGAGCCGCAACACTAGCCTTCTGTGCCCGTCTCTGATCCTCAGACCGAGACGGGCCAGGACCCCTGGGTTGTTCGGGCTCAGACCTGGACCTTCATGGAATTAAGGTTTTGAAGGCCGCTGAGCGCGCCTTCACCTCCCTGAACTTCTCAACCACCGTCTCGACGGAGGTACCAAAAAAAAAGCCCCTCCTCTTTCTTCCCGATATCTGCCAGTTTCACCCACAGATGTCTCTCCGTTACCACCATGGATCTGCCCACAGCAGAGGCGGCCTTCTTAGTAACATGGAGAGCAAGCACGGAGAGCAAGATCCGCGGTGCAGCGCAAATCAGCTACCTCATCAGGAGAAAGGCCTTCCCCTTTATCCAGGTCTTTCAGTAAATCAGCCTGATATGCCTGAAGCACCGCCATCGTGTGCAATGAAGAGACAGCCTTACCTGCTGCGGCATATGCCATGCCATTTAAGCAAGATGTATCCTGAAGGGGCTTAGATGGCAAGGAGGGAGTCTTGAGAGAGGATGTCTCACCCATAGAGAGATAGCTAGCCAGCGTCTCTTCTACAGGGGGCATCTTCTCATAGCCGCTTTAGCACATCCCCTTGATGTTGGCATAACTCGTATGCTGGAACCAATGGATGCGTGAAGAAAATGGCCTCTTCCATTCCTTCTTGACCTCCGTATGGAGATCAGGAAGAAAAGGAAGGCTCACCTGAGCTGGGGGGCTATGGTCAGACAGATAACGCTCGTCGAGACGATCTCGCGGCGCCACCTTCCTGGCCCGCTTCCACGGCGAGGGTGCGATCCATAACCGCCAGTAGCTCATCATGCGCAGAGCAGGACGATTAGCCTCAACTTCTTCGCCCTCCTCAGGCATCTCCTGCTCTTCCTGTGCCAAACCCAGCAGAGCACTGGCTGCTGGATAAGACGATGTTAGGGAAATCACATCAACATCCTCCAGTGGCTCACCCTCATCCACGGCCGACGAGCGCGAGAGGGAAAGCCCCTCCTTAAACTCATCGGCCAGATCCGCCTGCAATCCCCACAACCTCATTCTCCTCCGTGCCTCAGCAGCAGCGGGTTCTGAACCACGGAGAGCAGACGGCTACCCCTCCTGCCTCAAAAAGAGAGACAGACGAGAGCGGAGCTTTTTCATTGAAAAACGCTTGCAGTGAACGCAGATTGCCCCCTCGAGGACATCGCGGGTGTGCTCTTCGCCCAAACAAAAAACATAAAGATCATGTATGTCATCAGGTGTCCAATAACGAAAACATGGATCCACACATATCCTAAAAGTCTTGCTAGTGCTCACCATAATAAGGGAAGAAAGATCGCTCTTACCACCGGAATGCATGCTTCAAACAAAACAGTCATTGAAGACGAAGAAGATGATGACGTGTTCTCCCGGCGCCTATTTATACTATAGCCGCCCCGGTAGTGATGTCATAGACTGTCGCCGGCCAACATGTTGTTGGTGTTTTTTAAATGTATGCTTCAGACATGGGTCACGTCGAGGCGTTCCCCATAGGTCTCAGGTCTCCCTGACCATGAACCGAAGTAGCCCTCCGAGAACCGGAGGAGCTAGAGCGGGGCATGGCAAGGGGGATACCCCCCCGTTTAATGAGGAGGTATCTAGACCGCAACGTCGCGATGGTCATGTTCCCGCACTCTCCTTTATACCCGCGCTGCGGGGCGAAACACGCACGCCAACTGTCATTGGCTTGTTTAATTTACACTCGAAGGTGATTGGGCTCTTGGGCGAGATCCCAATTCGTCAGTCATGACTGACGTAACGTAGAACGTGACTGACTGAAAGGGAACTAGTTACCTCCCAACACTGCTGATGCACAGCTAGCATGGTTCCCCATGAAGATTATCTAATTCAATGAAGAACAACACCCTGTTTCTCAGGTCACGTCTATATTGTCAGACAGGGCTTTATCAGGAAAATTTTACTTGGGCATGCTGCAGAATTTTACTGGGCCTCCTATCCTACTAAAAAGTATTAGCGATGCCCCTGGGTATCTTTGAGACAATGAACACGGCTCATAAACACACACACACAAAACAAAACTCTGTTTCTATACTAGCTACATAGGTAGGGGGCAAATCACGTCAAACTAGTGGAAATGAACAAAATACAAATCATTCACACAGATATAATAATTTGTCATGTCTGAATCAACTTAAGATGATGATCTGTGAGTAACATGGTTTAAGCAACACCTCAGACAAGTCTGCTGTGCATTTTATTGTATTTAGGAAATAATAATAATAATAAATCAAAATTCATAACCCTATTACACGCCACATAAGGCCTGTGCTATGCCCATAGGAAAATGAACCATGGTTTTATTATAGTAAAAGTTTAGTAACCATGGCTTTATTATAGTACGCCGGCCATAACCATGGTTTTTTGGCGTATTGATTACCATTTGTATAACCACAGTTTTACTACAAAAACCATGGTTAAACTATGGTTAGTGTAGCAAAACCTACAACTACTTTGTAGTTACTATGGTTTAACTATAGCTAGTAACCATGGATTTTTGGTTTTATTTGTAGTAAAACCATGGTTAATTTTCGTAAGGGTGGTATCTGAAACGCCAAGTAACTTAAATGTCAAGCAATGGGAATATTACGATGTTTTACAGGACTTTCATTGTGTTTTGAGTTTTTATTATTATTATTATCTTGGTTGGAACGTGTTTACCTGCAGTCCAGCATCATTCAGAAGGTGCACGTGGAGGTGTTGGACTTGAAGCTCTTAGAGACCATCTTCAACGCTGACACAAGATTGCATGGTTTAGCAGCAGGGCCACTGCTGGCCAAATGGGTGCTGTTGTGCCCCCTCCCTCAAATATTATGGCGAAAAAAAACTATAGGGGTCAAAATATAACTTTAATAAAACATAAAAGTAAATCAATAAATTGCAATTAAATTGTATTATTTACACGTTAAAATTGCAGGTCTACAGCAAAAAATGACATAAAATAAAACATTTTAAAAGATTAAAAATGATCAAATAAACAATAATAAATTGAATCAAAAATCAACGGCAGTGGCTATTTGCACTAAGTGTTAATAGCGATAGAGATTCAATTTACACTATGATAAAATAGCAGGATTTTCTGCTATTTATACTACTTATTGCAAATAGTGGCTATTATCTGCACCTCAATATTGTAGTAAATTATAAAACAGTATGCAATAATAACGTATTGAGTGTATTTAAATGCCCCTTTATTGGGACAATAAAGCCCTCCCTACAACTACCCTAACCCTACCCGATACTTTATTTTCAACTTTTCGATTATTTCCTTCATTTTTATTGAAAATAAATGCCTTTCCGATGCAATATTAGATTTGAAAAGGGAGACAAAAAAGTTAAGCAAAAGGTGTATTTGAACTCTGGTCGATTGCGTCAAAATGTCTACGGCACTCGCTTTACCATCTACACCGTTGAAGCTGATGCTTGCCAATAGTCTCTTGGGTCCCACTTTATATTAAGTGTCCCTAATACCTGTGTACTTACATAGTAACTAAATGTGTACGTAATATGTAACCACAGTGTAAGTACACATTGGTACATAGTATCTACAGCTGTAATTTTTCTGTAACTACACATGTTACAACCCTCAGGATGGTTTCTGTAAGTACAAATGTGTAACAGGACATTGGTAACAACACTTTTTTTCACTTCACTAAGTACTCGTGTAACAGGAATTATATAACTACATTTTGTAACAACAATATGTATAAGAGTAATTGGAACCATTTGATCCAGGGGGTGGAGATGGGTAGGTTTAGGGGTGGAAATGGGATCCAGAGGGTGGAGATGGGTAGCATCAGAGTAATTACATGATAAAACTAATATAAAGTGTAACACATTCTTTACCAAAAAGTGCTGTTAGTCCTGTTACACATTTGTACTTTCATTACCAAAAAGTGTTGTTACCAATGTACTCTTACACATTTGTACTTACACATACCATTCAGTGGGTTGTTACATATGTGTAGTTACACAAACATTAGAGCTGTAGATACTATGTACCAATGTGTACTTAAACTGTGGTTACATACTATGTACACATCTAGTTACTATGCAAGTACACAGGTATTAAGGACAATATAAAGTGGGACCATCTTTTGCAGTACTGACTAGCCCAATCACACGTAGGTGGTTGGAATTAGTGTAAATAGCTTCTGCCAACAAGGCAGGCTATTTGCACTTAGTTTAAATAGACACTCTAAAAATCAACACTGATATATGTCATCTGCTGTAGCAATCCAAATTTCAAAATTTACAAAAGCACATTGAAGTCGTCAATGAGCTCATCATATGACAATTAAAACATCAATTAAAGCTGCAGTCTGTAAGTTTTGCCTCTGTCACCATCTCTGTTTGAAAACCTGCAATTGCAGCTATTTGCGGAATTATCTTCCTTGCGTGGGTTGTGCACCGGCACGGCTCCAGCACGGATGAATGTAATGTGTCGCTGTCAGTCACTGCACCCGTGTGGATACTGCACTTTGCATTTACAGATTCTACATCTTGAAAGTATGACCCAAATATGAGTTTTCACTGGAGAATGTCATCTGAACAAGTAAGTAACAACTGCCACTTTTGTTCTGATCAACTGAGGAAAAAAGCATTACATAGCGCTATCAATGGTGATTAAATCTAACGATCGGTTAGCTCATATCACATCAAACCGTGCCAATTCGACCTTTCTGGATTACAATCCACCCATTTATTCCAGCTGCTGTGAGGCTATAAAACCATCTGTCACCTGCAGCATCCTCATGTGCGATATAGCTTAGTGATGGCCGCTTTTGAAACACTGCTTCATGAAGCTTCGAAACCTCTGCGAATCAGTTGTTTCGAAACAGTGGTTCGAAGAGCATATCAAAATGCCAAAGTCACATGATTTCAGTAAACGAGGCTTCGTTACATCATAACTGTTTCGAAACATTTCGAAATTTCAATAGTTCGCCTAGGGGGTGATCTCTGTGAACCCGTGAATTGTGCGAGTTCACTGAGATCGCCCCACAGCGGCGAACCACTGCATCAGCGTCTATGGTTATATGATCTCGGGTTCAGTTTGATCAATTTGTAGACATTTTCAATGAGACATTTGTGTAATTAAAAGGATGAGTAGTAGTTAATAGTCTCTTACTGGCCTGTTTAGACAAGCTCTCCATAAAACAAACAAAACACGCCCTTGCAAATTAATAATCATTAGTTTAAAGACGCATAGGTCTATTATACAGACACTTCAGACTGTTTTGCTAAAACATTTGAACAGTTCATTGATTCTGGTTCAGAAAACAACGGACAATGCCTATTTGTCTTATTTATTTTAGACTAATCGGTTTATTGTGTTTTATTTATTTATTTATTTTTGAACTCTTGAGCTCTAACACGTGCAACACCAAAATATTAATTAAATTTGACTGGCATCTAATATTTACAAAGAATATTTCTATTTCCATTTCTGTTCCATTTCTCCTTTTGATGGCCTTGTTTGATGTCATATTAAATAGTTATGGTTCGGTTACTGACCTACAAACGTTTTGAGCAGCAGACATGAATTTTCAGACAGAAATAATATTGAATGGTGCAATCAAGATTTAGTCTGCCAGATTGTACCAAATGGGCTTCAAATAAACAGACTTTAAATTAAAAAAATAATCAAAAACTACCTAAAAAAGGACATAGTGGAGCAATTCTGTGACAAATAATCATTCCCACACCCACACCCACACCCACAAGAGCTTCAAATACCAACATCTGTCGCTGTGACAGTCATTCTCAGCTCACTGTTTGAGAATGAATCACGTACAAACAGGGAGATCTGTTGAATTATACAAAAATTACTTTGATTTTTGAGTTAGATCTAAGTATTTATTAGGATTTTCCCCAGACACGCAGGTGCCATTTAGAATCTGAACCTATATTAACGTCTGTGAGGGATGTAGAAATAAAGAGAACAAAAGTATATATATACGTATATATACGTATATATATATATATATATATATATATATACTTCAGTGGAGTCTGTAAGTCTAAGATCACGTTGAAAACCCATAATTTGTTATGTACTGTATATAATAGAATTAGTGATGAAAATTGAGTATTAAATTGAAAAGGAATGTACATTTAAAGAATTTTTACTAGTGTTCTCAAACTTTTTGACCTTATGTGTTTGTTATTCTGGCAGATTGCATTATGTTTATTTAATTTTAGCATGTATTTTGTACATTATGCCATTGTTGGCATTGTTTGCTATCATTTTTTCATAATTTATTTGTGTTCATTCGCAGAAGTTTAGTCATAACACTGAAGACAAACACTATGCATATTTGACTAAATATTTATGTTTGACAGCTGGTAAGTCAGCTCAGCTCTTTTGGAGGTACAGTAAAGTTTTGTGCTGCACCCTGATCAGTGAGTTGTCTCTCCACACCACTGCAGCTAAATGCTTCTTTGAATGTGATGGGGGACACTCCTTCTGTGTTGCCTGCAGGCGACATGTCATCGTATGATGTATTGTAGACACTGTGAGCAGCAGGAAACTGTCACGTGAAAGTCAATGCCATAACACTTTAGATGTCCCTAAGACAATTTATGGCCAGCAGGCGAAGTTATGATTACTATCCCAATAGGCGACGACACAGTGTTCCATTTTCTATCATTCCTTTATCTCGAGGTCTGCCTGCCTTTCACTTCCTCTCTCTTTCTCGAGATTGCACCGCCAAAATCTGTAATGTGT
The DNA here is from genome assembly GCF_001515645.1 of Sinocyclocheilus grahami. Lineage (NCBI taxonomy): Eukaryota > Metazoa > Chordata > Actinopteri > Cypriniformes > Cyprinidae > Sinocyclocheilus > Sinocyclocheilus grahami. The sequence continues at coordinate 142,237 of NW_015506944.1, forward strand.
CAGTCACGCATGGCATGACAGAATTCATAGTGCCAAGTGATGCTAGTTTGCTATAAGAGCCTTAATTTGAAGAGATTCTGCTAGTAATTCTGCCTGACTCCCAACTAGTCATGTGAAACATAGGCTTTCGAGAGGAGTGCAAGGATAAGCATCAATTGCAATACATAAAAACTGAATCTGATAAATCATGTGGTAAAGTAAAAAAAAAAAGGATTGCTTTAAGACTGGTTTTGTGGTCCAGGGTCACATATTATCTACTATTCACATCTAAAGAATGCAATAGTAGCTGAATGCGACGATTACCATGTTGTTCAGCAAATCTTTTAACGAAGTCATCTAAATTCAAGGCCGTGGTGCATTTTGACTCAATGCTGAGAATAGCCAAACTCAACAATCTACTCTCTGCCATTGTTGACCTTAGGTGATTTTTGATTATCTTCAGAGCTGAAAAACTCCTTTCATATGTTGCGCTGCTAACTGGCAACACTACAGCTATTTTGCACAAACTGAACATCTCAAAGAGAACATCCTTATATGGTTCCAGAAAATGAACAAACTCCATCAGAGTAGTAGGACTTTCTTTTCCATTCATCTTAAGTCTATTTAGGACTCTCCCTACCTGGTGAAGCTCATGCTTAAGATCTTCAGCACTTGACACATAAGCATTAGCCAAAGGGACAATCTCTTCCTAACTCAAAAAACTACAGCTTGACGGATTTAAAGCCTGGATGCCTTTCATGATCTTGCAATTGGTATCTGAAAAACGTCTTTCCATTTCCCCAAACATGGTGTCCAAGACAGGGTAGAACACTTTGACTCAAAAAGTCTCCTTGCTGTCTGGTTCGTGGTTCTACATAAATCTGAAATCTTGAAATCGGTTTTAACTGCATTCTGATGTTAAGTGTTGTTGAAATCTCACTCTTTTGACACGTGTTAAGTATTTCTGACCATAGGTCTTCCAAAAAGCCTCACTGCGATAATTTGTCTATTTCTCTTTTCAGGCCAATATGACTTTTTGCTTCAACGGCTCTTTGAGATTTGTTCACAGCTGAGATCTCTTCAAGCACTTGCAAAATAGCAGGCAATCTATCCATGACATTGCGACATGCTACATGTCTGCATGCCCAGTGTGTATCACTTAAGCCTGTTTCACACATACTATGTTTGCAGTGCGTATGCGGTCCATGTGCGTTACGTATGCGGTGCAGAAGCAGCATGAACTCTTTGTGCTTTCACACAGGACGCATTTGCAGTCCGCTCCTGAACCGTGGCTGTTTACCACAAACACAACATTTATCTTTTATTTTGATTTCAAATCCAAACGTTGTTAGCCTATACTGAAAGTGCTTTTTCAGCATTGTGATCCTCTTTTATCACAGTACAGTTACACAATCTTTCATAGACATATTCACGTTTAAACTCAATTAATATAAACAACGTATTAAATGCATTTGGCTTCTAGATTTGTATATTAAGTTGCTCAAGCAAGTGGAAACACATTTGAACACAGCATATAGCCTACTTTTCTTGTGTTAGGTTATCACAAATATTTTCAATTAATACTTACCACTGACATAAACAGTCAGCTCTCATGCCTTTTACATTTAAATCTTTATTACAAACAGTCCCGCGGGTCTTAAAGAACTTTGTTTTTCTACCTCCACAAGACACAAGCGCACATGTTGCCTTGTTTATCTAAAAGTGCACTTTTCTTTGTTTTAAACCTATCCAAAAAGCCTGTGAAACACAGTAGACTTTAATTATATCTATTTATTGTGAAATTACTACATTTCCATTTCAATCCATATTCATTTTTACCGCAAACAAAGCACTGTCACTTTAATTCAGCATGTGCAGCACAGCAAAAATAGACTCGGTGCTGCAGGCGCGCCGCTCATGGAACGCACGGACCACAACCGCGTGCAGTGTGAAAGCTCTAATTCATTAACATGGGTGCGTAAAAAAACGCAACGCATACGCACTGCATACGCACTGCAGACGGAGTATGTGTGAAACAGGCCTAATTCGCTGGATCTCCCTTGATACACCATCATACATGTTCCACTGTACTTCAAGCCATTTTTGATGGACATAAGATCCAGAAAAGAACACAAAGTCTTTCCAACAAAGAAAATAAATTGTCAGCGTCTGGTTAATTTTTGACGTCATCTACTATGACCAGGTTGAGACAGTGTGCACTGCAGTGCACATAAAATGCAAGCTTGGCCACTGCTTTTATTCTCGCTTGAACACCTGAATGGGCCCCACTCATTACAGCTGCCCCATTGTACCCCTGACCCACAAGATTTTTCTTGTACTCCAAACCATACTTCTCCAAACAGCCAATTATTTTCTCAGTTAAGCCAGCAGCATCAAGCTTTTCTGCCTCTTGAAATTCTAGAAAGCTCTCATAAATCAGACCATGGTAACAGTATCTCAGAACAATTGACATTTGCTCTTTTTAGTCTCATCTATGATCACAGAAAATTGTCCATTCTCTTTAACTTCTTGCATGATTTCCAATTGGAAGGCGGCTACATTTAAAGATAGAGGGTTTTCTTCTCATGTCAAATCTGAGAACTATGTAAACACAATGGTAGCATGGGCAGAGAACAAAAGGATGGGAGAAAAAATTACCTCACTGTTGGGTGTCATGGATGAACATTACCAGAAAAAGGTAACAGAGAATCGAAAATACATCAAAACATTGTACAAGTAAAACCATCTAGAATGAAATACTGGCTTGTCTGGCAGAAATGGTAAAAGAGGAAATCATGCAAGAAGTTAAAGAGAATGGACAATTTTCTGTGATCATAGATGAGACTAAAAAGAGCAAATGTCAATTGTTCTGAGATACTGTTACCATGGTCTGATTTATGAGAGCTTTCTAGAATTTCAAGAGGCAGAAAAGCTTGATGCTGCTGGCTTAACTGAGAAAATAATTGGCTGTTTGGAGAAGTATGGTTTGGAGTACAAGAAAAATCTTGTAGGTCAGGGGTACAATGGGGCAGCTGTAATGAGTTGTACCAAACACATGCATGGCTTGAATGTGTGGGCCCCCCATTCAGGTGTTCAAGCGAGAATAAAAGCAGTGGCCAAGCTTGCATTTTATGTGCACTGCAGTGCACACTGTCTCAACCTGGTCATAGTAGATGACGTCAAAAATGAACCAGACGCTGACAATTTATCTTCTTTGTTGGAAAGACTTTGTGTTCTTTTCTGGATCTTATGTCCATCAAAAATGGCTTGAAGTACAGTGGAACATGTATGATGGTGTATCAAGGGAGATCCAGCGAATTAGGCCTGTTTCACACATACTCCGTCTGCAGTGCGTATGCAGTGCGTATGCGTTGCGTTTTTTTACGCACCCATGTTAATGAATTAGAGCTTTCACACTGCACGTGGTTGTGGTCCGTGCGTTCCATGAGCGGCGCGCCTGCAGCAGTGCAGCGATCGTTTACGCACCGAGTCTATTTTTGCTGTGCTGCACATGCTGAATTAAAGTGACAGTGCTTTGTTTGCGGTAAAAATGAATATGGATTGAAATGGAAATGTAGTAATTTCACAATAAATAGATATAATTAAAGTCTACTGTGTTTCACAGGCTTTTTGGATAGGTTTAAAACAAAGAAAAGTGCACTTTTAGATAAACAAGGCAACATGTGCGCTTGTGTCTTGTGGAGGTAGAAAAACAAAGTTCTTTAAGACCCGCGGGACTGTTTGTAATAAAGATTTAAATGTAAAAGGCATGAGAGCTGACTGTTTATGTCAGTGGTAAGTATTAATTGAAAATATTTGTGATAACCTAACACAAGAAAAGTAGGCTATATGCTGTGTTCAAATGTGTTTCCACTTGCTTGAGCAACTTAATATACAAATCTAGAAGCCAAATGCATTTAATACGTTGTTTATATTAATTGAGTTTAAACGTGAATATGTCTATGAAAGATTGTGTAACTGTACTGTGATAAAAGAGGATCACAATGCTGAAAAAGCACTTTCAGTATAGGCTAACAACGTTTGGATTTGAAATCAAAATAAAAGATAAATGTTGTGTTTGTGGTAAACAGCCACGGTTCAGGAGCGGACTGCAAATGCGTCCTGTGTGAAAGCACAAAGAGTTCATGCTGCTTCTGCAGCGCATACGTAACGCACATGGACCGCATACGCACTGCAAACATAGTATATGTGAAACAGGCTTAAGTGATACACACTGGGCATGCAGACATGTAGCATGTCGCAATGTCATGGATAGATTGCCTGCTATTTTGCAAGTGCTTGAAGAGATCTCAGCTGTGAACAAATCTCAAAGAGCCGTTGAAGCAAAAAGTCATATTGGCCTGAAAAGAGAAATAGACAAATTATCGCAGTGAGGCTTTTTGGAAGACCTATGGTCAGAAATACTTAACACGTGTCAAAAGAGTGAGATTAGAATGCAGTTAAAACCGATTTCAAGATTTCAGATTTATGTAGAACCACGAACCAGACAGCAAGGAGACTTTTTGAGTCAAAGTGTTCTACCCTGTCTTGGACACCATGTTTGGGGAAATGCGAACCAACGAAAGACGTTTTTCAGATACCAATTGCAAGATCATGAAAGGCATCCAGGCTTTAAATCCGTCAAGCTGTAGTTTTTTGAGTTAGGAAGAGATTGTCCCTTTGGCTAATGCTTATGTGTCAAGTGCTGAAGATCTTAAGCATGAGCTTCACCAGGTAGGGAGAGTCCTAGATAGACTTAAGATGAATGGAAAAGAAAGTCCTACTACTCTGATGGATTTTGTTCATTTTCTGGAACCATATAAGGATGTTCTCTTTGAGATGTTCAGTTTGTGCAAAATAGCTGTAGTGTTACCAGTTAGCAGCGCAACATATGAAAGGAGTTTTTCAGCTCTGAAGATAATCAAAAATCACCTGAGGTCAACAATGGCAGAGAGTAGATTGTCGAGTTTGGCTATTCTCAGCATTGAGTCAAAATGCACCACTGCCTTGAATTTAGATGACTTCGTTAAAAGATTTGCTGAACAACATGGTAATCGTCGCATTCAGCTACTATTGCATTCTTTAGATGTGAATAGTAGATAATATGTGACCCTGGACCACAAAACCAGTCTTAAGTCGCTGGGGTATATTTGTAGCAATAGCCAAAAATACATTGTATGGGTCAAAATTATAGATTTTTTTAAAGCCAAAAATCATTAGGATATTAAGTAAAGATCATGTTCCATGAAGATATTTAGTAAATTTCCTACTGTAAATATATTAAAACTTAATTTTTGATTAGTAATATACATTGCTAAGAACTTCGTTTGGAGAACTTTAAAGGCGATTTTCTCAATATTTTGATATTTAGCACCCTCAGATTCCAGATTTTCAAATAGTTGTATCTCGGCCAAATATTGTCCTATCCTAACAAACAATACATCAATGGAAAGCTTATTTATTCTTTCAGATGATGTATATACAACTAAATTTCCTATGACTGGTTTTGTGGTCCAGGGTCACATATGCCTGCAACTGTACACCAAATTTATTTGATGATTTAATAGACTGCTGGTCACAACCTTGTTACACCAAAATTTGTGATTTAGTTTTTAATTCATACAAATTTGTTAAAAAAGTAGAGACACTTGGGTACTTGAGTTAAAGACGTTTGCTGCTTTACTTGCACTAAAATTATTGCTTTTGTTTTTATGTTTCATCTAAGATATTTGAAGATTTTAAAGAGTTATTTTGTTGCTCTTGTTGCACATAATACGATTTTTTTTTCTTCCATTTTTGAAGATATTTGCTGGTGATTTAATTGTGGTTTCTGTGTTTTTGACT
>NW_015506944.1:148518-149105 GCF_001515645.1 Sinocyclocheilus grahami
TGTGGGTGTGGGAATGATTATTTGTCACAGAATTGCTCCACTATGTCCTTTTTTAGGTAGTTTTTGATTATTTTTTTAATTTAAAGTCTGTTTATTTGAAGCCCATTTGGTACAATCTGGCAGACTAAATCTTGATTGCACCATTCAATATTATTTCTGTCTGAAAATTCATGTCTGCTGCTCAAAACGTTTGTAGGTCAGTAACCGAACCATAACTATTTAATATGACATCAAACAAGGCCATCAAAAGGAGAAATGGAACAGAAATGGAAATAGAAATATTCTTTGTAAATATTAGATGCCAGTCAAATTTAATTAATATTTTGGTGTTGCACGTGTTAGAGCTCAAGAGTTCAAAAATAAATAAATAAATAAAACACAATAAACCGATTAGTCTAAAATAAATAAGACAAATAGGCATTGTCCGTTGTTTTCTGAACCAGAATCAATGAACTGTTCAAATGTTTTAGCAAAACAGTCTGAAGTGTCTGTATAATAGACCTATGCGTCTTTAAAATAATGATTATTAATTTGCAAGGGCGTGTTTTGTTTGTTTTATGGAGAGCTTGTCTAAACAGGCCAGTAAG
>NW_015506945.1:0-46513 GCF_001515645.1 Sinocyclocheilus grahami
ACACACACACACACACACACACACACACACTTCACTCACACACACTTCACACACACACTCTAACACACACACTCTAACACACACACTCTAACACACACACACTTCACTCACACACACACACACTTCACTCACACACTCTAACACTCTAACACACACACTCTAACACACACACTAACTCACTCACTCACTCACTCACTCACTCACTCACTCACTCACTCACTCTAACACACACACACTCTCTAACACACACACACTCTCTAACACACACACACTCACTCACTCTAACACACACACACACACTCTCACACACACTCTCACTCACACACTCTAACACACACACACACACTCTCTACACTAACACACACACACTAACACACACACACACACTAACACTCACACACTTCACTCACACACTCTAACACTCACACACTCTAACACTCACACACACTTCACTCACACACTCACTCACTCACGGAGGCTGTGTTACCTGTAGGTTTTGATGTGGTCAGCTACTCCGCACAGCTGCAGACTGTGTGTCAGGGCCTGATGATACGTCAGAGCTTGAGTGGACGAGCCCCAGTTCACATCTGTAAGACCACAACAATCCCATGAAGCACTGCTGCTGCACTGAAGAACAGCTGAAGCTGTGTCTCATGGTCCAGTCCGGTTCACCTGGTTTCTTGTAGCTGACGTAGATGTAGAGGGACAGGACGATGACGTTGGTCAGGAGGGCCGCCCACCAGTTGATGATGAACATGACCACACAACACAGGATGGCCCCGGCCAGAGACACCCACATGTTGTAGTACTTGAAGCTCGGCCTCCATCCTGACAAACACGGAGCAAACACTCAGACTCCAGTCAAACAGCAGGGCATCCGCTGCAGTACTACGGGTGAGCATTTGGCAACATAGGAGAAGGTCAAAATACCCTAATTACACCCCACAACGGGAGCCACGTATTGGAACGGAGCAACTAAACAGTTGGGATAAAACCAACAATGGTTCTTTGTGGTAGGAAAGTGCTAACTGTGCCGTTCTGCCACGTTACGCAACAGTGTGGGACACAAAGAACGGGACGCCACCGCACAGAATCAGAGCGTCCAGAATCTGCTCAAGACATTTAATACCAGACTGTTAATGGTGTCACAGCCTTAACAACAGTTTGCACAGCTGAAATGAGTCAGTTTCACAAAAGCATGTACACAGAATTGATTAAATGAAGTTAGCACCAGTTAGCACACAAACGGGCTGTTACCACCACTAGGGAGGCTTCTTGAACACAGGACATGTACTAGACTAATGGGATTTAGTGGAGTCACGGTTACAGACACAACATGACATAAAGGGTACAGAAGCACTTTAAACAAGCCACATCCGAGAGTGAGAGCTACACGTACCCTTTACGTTCATGCAATCGTGTGCAGAGACTCTACCTAATAAAGTGTCAGAAGTGAAGATATCTACCTGCTGGTCTTCTAGAGCTTTGGTATTGAGGGACAAACAAACCTCTTCACACAAAGAATAAAGAAACATGTAAAACTTCAAAAACAAGAAATGCAGTCAATAACATGATGTCATTCAGACATGAAAAGACTTTCTTTCATTTGAATAAAAAAGGTCTGATTAACACAGCCATAGGAATGGACGCTCTACACTCTAGGAACTGTTACTTTGCAAAGTTTGGTAAACACTGTAAAGGCCCCGATATACGTCAAGAGAAGTCACAGAACGAACCGGTGTGACGTCACTTCAAACGAAATCAGGCCAAAACAAAGTTCATTCTGTGAGTTTCAAGTGAACTCGAACAAAAGTGAACAGACACGAGCTGCTTTACAGGACAAACTGAAGCAGTAACTGAAACTGACACTGACACTGTATTCACTACTGTGAAGCCATCTGCTGTGTGAAGTGCGTTACTAATAAAGCAGTTCGCATCAGCATTTCTGAAGGTTAAGCACCAGATTTCACTGAACCTCCAATGAACAAATGGTCAGTTTCAAAGCCCCTTCTTTACCAGCACACTCTCTCAGCGTGACGTCATCAGGTGCGTGCGAGGCTGGGGTGTTACGCACCATCCTGACACTAATGATATTTGAGCGCTCGTCTGTGGAGACGTGACCAAGCTTGTCTACAGAGTCAATACAGCACAAGTGGAGGAACGTCTTACCGGGGGAGTTGGCCAGCGACGCGTGAAACACAGAGAAGTTGATGAGAGCGTACGATGCCAGGAAGAAATTGGAAATGATCGGGGCGATGATGTTCAACTCCGCTGGAGAAATTAAAAACAAGCATGTGTCAGAGCGAGGTGACCTCATCAACCCATCCCATCGTTTTATTCAACAACAATTTCTACCAATTAAAAATAATGAAATTTGTCGAGATCCTACCAATGAGAATGAAGGCCAAGGCAATGCCAAAGGTGAGGAAATATCCTCGCAGGGGCTCGTTGTTTTTGCCGTAGCCCTTCCCGAAAACCGCAATTCCAGGGTAGATATTGTCTTTGCATAAGGCCTGAGGAAATGGAAGAATCTATCAAACCAGCAAGACCTGTTCTGACGTCACGGAGCGAAACCACACATGTTAAAACACACAGCGGTCTCTGACATGAAGCAGCGCATGAGATACCCACCTGGAAGACTTTGGGGGCACTGACGAGAGAGGCCAGGGCCGAGGAGAGGGTCGCGGAGAAGATGCCGGCTGTGATGAGGGGCCCGAAGCCTGACACCACACTCATGACCTGCAGAACAAGACATTCAGACACAACCGCAGCCTTTCTCTGCCAATCCTGATGCATCCCGTCTGTAATGCTGTTAGTATTATTTATTTTTATTGCCATGCCAGCATCTAAGGCTATTTTCATGGCAAAACTTGTAAAATTAATTTGTAATTGTATGCCAGGGCCGAGGAGAGGGTCGCGGAGAAGATGCCGGCTGTGATGAGGGGCCCGAAGCCTGACACCACACTCATGACCTGCAGAACAAGACATTCAGACACAACCGCAGCCTTTCTCTGCCAATCCTGATGCATCCCGTCTGTAATGCTGTTAGTATTATTTATTTTTATTGCCATGCCAGCATCTAAGGCTATTTTCATGGCAAAACTTGTAAAATTAATTTGTAATTGTAATTGTATTTTAAGTTGTAAAATACAAATGAAGCAAACACAAAAACACAGTAATTAAAATTATACAAGGATTTTTTTAATTAATCTAATTTTTCTAAAAATCTTTTCTGATAAAATCTTACTAAATAACAGGGTTTCTGCAGGATATTTAAGCTCAAATCTAAGACTTTAAGACCTGCACAAATAAAATGAATACCATATGAGCGGGGTAAGGCAGTGTCTATAGTAACATATTAAACTGTAAAAAGCATGATTTACATTTCAGATACAAGTTTTCACAAAAACAAAAAGTTTTAATTAAACAAAAGTATTCATTACATTAATTTAAACAATTATCAATAAATGATTATATTAATTAAATAACAAATAAATTTTACCGTTTAGATTTTTATAATGCATTCTTTTTATCGATCCACCAATTCACATTTACAGCACTGCGTGTTTGCAGGGTAAAAACATGGGTCGATTTTTGCATTGGTCTGAACAAAAACAACAGGCTCACTGAAAATTAAGCCATATCGCAATTCTGGTCTTTCCGCCCCCCAATTTTTTTTTTTTTTTATTTCCCGCCCCAAAGACTTCTTGAAATCATAATTAAGACTTTCTTGTACAATTTAAGACTTTTTATGGCTTTAAATTTGATACAACTAAATCTAAGACGTTTTAAGGACTCGCAGGAACCCTGAACAAGTCCCCGAGTGAGCATACTTCATAAAAAAAAACTAGGCATTAAAACTAGGCCTGGGCGATAAAACGGTATCGATATTTAATCGACGGTACACCTTCTTCGATAACGATATAAAAAAATGTTCGATATAGTGCAGGATATAGGCACGTGCTCTGAGTGACGCAGACAGCACACACGAACACATGCTGAAATGAGTGCTGTGTCTGCCTGTGATGAGGAGATTGAGAATAAAGAATGAATATTAGTCGAATTTAAAATAAACATTTGCATTTGAATGTTAGGAGTGAGGAATGTTTTGTTAGTCTAGCCCATGAGACGCGCCGCTGCTGCATTATTCATTCAAAATATTAGAGAAATATAGAAGCTCAATGCGGAGAAGATCTTGAATGATTAAAACTGAAACCAAGCCATTCACACAGAATGCATATTCAGCACATTTTTAGACGGACAAATATGACTGCTGGACTCGCGTCTCGCACAAAAGATGTATAGAAAGCCATGCAAAGTTAAAACAGTTTAAACTTTTAGAAAACACGTCACGAATTTGTGGAGGTTTATTCCTTTTCACTGCATCTCGTATGTTTTTAAATGCCATCTGTGATGGGCGATTTGGCTCTTTGTATTAAGCAATGCATAAACACGTTACTATTTTGTTCATAATTGTTTATGCAATTTACAAAATTATATTTGATTTATACGAGTTAATTTATATTAATATTTGTTGTTTGTCTCAATAAATTGGGTTAATTTAAAAATACAGTGGTTAAATAAAAAAAAAAAGTCTATTGCTCTTTGTTTTAAAAAAGGTTATATAAATGTCAATAATTATCGATACCGAACGATATGAAACATTATATAGTTTCTTTTTTTTAGCTATATCGCCCAGCCCTAATTAAAACCAATACATTCCAATAAAATGTTTCATTTGGCCAGAGTCTGTGCTGTGTGCCAAGTGGAAGCGTTTTAGCATTATGCCTTAAAATGATGCTCAGGACGCTCACTAGGATTTGGAACGGAGTCATAATGTAGAAAAGGCTGTTGTCTGTATGTCTGCTGTCGATGATGTACCTGGAAATCATTGTAAAGGCCGAACTTGCAGGCAGACTTCCCTCCTTCAACAGGTCTGCAGGAACTGAAGTCATAGCCGAACTTACAGGCCGCATCAGTGCAGTTTAAGCCACTGAGAGTTACGTTACTCTCCATTCCTGTAGCATCCCGCACGATGCAAGCACCTTTCAACAAAACATTCAATACATAATACAAATCAATCAATAATACAGGAGTAATCAAAACGATATGCAATTCTGAGAGAGTATACCTGCAGAGATGGCCACACCCACGTACACGAGGCCCGTTATGAGGATAGCCAACAGCGTTCCTTTAGGGATGGCCATTTGAGGATCCTTAGAGAAAAGAAACCATTACAGAGAATCTTTGCAGAGACTGTGATGAAGAGTAACTAAATGCATTGAGGAAAGGATTGCCGACACTCACTGCTAGATCTCCTGAGATGTTGGCTCCAGCCAAAATGCCTGTGGCAGCTGGGAAGAAGATGGAAAAAACGGAGAAAAACGTCTCCCCTCGAAAGTCTGGGCCAAAGTTATCTGCCAAGATGCCCGCTAAAAAGACAAGATGTCCGATAATTACAGTAGTTAGATAATGGAAAGCACAACAGGAATGAATAAAGAGAAAACAACTACCAAATTTCAAACTCAGAACTCAGGTCACACAAAAACATTCCCAGTGGCCTTGGACTATCCTGAACTATTGTTCTTAACTGGTTTTCCCTAAAGACTCAAATGGCGATCAAGTGACATTGTTAAAGTAAAAAAAAATTTATATTATACCAAGAAAAACTACAGCAAATCTCAGAAGCCTTGGCTTCATGGTTTCCACCTTTTTAATTTTTTAAGGTTTCATTCTTGCCAGTGAGTAATTCACAGCACAAAACACTGTGCTCAGCACAAACCATGTTTATCAAACACAGTAGAGTTTGATTTGACGCACACCCTTTTACATTATTAAAAAAAAAAACGTTCATAGCAGTTTATCATGTACATACAGCTTCGTTTTCTTTCTGATGCCCACCGGTTGATAAGTGCTGGTCTAGATGAGCTCATTCTTACCGTCATAGCTGAAGAAGCCAAATTTCTCCTTGGACTCGACAGGGATGAAGGTCCCAATGAAGTAGTTAAAGATAGCAGTGACCAAAATGAACAAGAGGAATATTTGAGCCTGTGAAACAAAATCATTTTGACAAATGGTGAATTCATAAGGTCAGCACTGGCTGATGATCAAAGAAAACTGAAGATACACTAAATCCCCCGCCTTGCCCTCCCACTCCATTCCAGCCACTGAGACGCCAAGCAGCAGGATGACTGTAATGGTTCCAATGATCCTGACGTCATTAATCTCATCGAGCATGAGCGCACCGGAATTCTAAACGGACACAAACCCATGTGATTAGTCGGCCTACACAAAATAATTTTAAAGCAAACTGAACAATGTATGAGAGAACAGAACTGCGCCTCTTACAATGAGCAGCTCAACTACAGTTTCTGCAAAGCCCACGACGTACATGGCCACAGCCACAGCGTTGGCAAAGGCAAAAATCAGACCAATGGAGCCGCCAAACTCTGGGCCCAAACTTCGAGATATTAAGTAATACGCCCCACCTGAAGAAAAGATATTAAACAGATCACCTTTCTGAAAAGACAATTCGAGGCTGATTTATCAGTTATCCTGTTGCATCATTAAGAGGCCCTTTAAAATATTCTGAAAATCGCACCATCGTGATTTCATGAGCAGGTGCACACAAACACTTGGACAAATTCAAGTTCATTGCTAGGACCTTTTGAAACGGAATGGTGGCCATACATGCATTGCTTACTCACACATTCGGTTATGTTATTTCAGTATCTCACTCACTCACTCACTCACTCACTCACTCACTCACTCACTCACTCACTCACTCACTCACTCACTCACTCACTCACTCACTCACTCACTCACTCACTCACTCACTCACTCACTCACTCACTCACTCACTCACTCACTCACTCACTCACTCACTCACTCACTCACTCACTCACTCACTCACTCACTCACTCACTCACTCACTCACTCACTCACTCACTCACTCACTCACTCACTCACTCACTCACTCACTCACTCACTCACTCACTCACTCACTCACTCACTCACTCACTCACTCACTCACTCACTCACTCACTCACTCACTCACTCACTCACTCACTCACTCACTCACTCACTCACTCACTCACTCACTCACTCACTCACTCACTCACTCACTCACTCACTCACTCACTCACTCACTCACTCACTCACTCACTCACTCACTCACTCACTCACTCACTCACTCACTCACTCACTCACTCACTCACTCACTCACTCACTCACTCACTCACTCACTCACTCACTCACTCACTCACTCACTCACTCACTCACTCACTCACTCACTCACTCACTCACTCACTCACTCACTCACTCACTCACTCACTCACTCACTCACTCACTCACTCACTCACTCACTCACTCACTCACTCACTCACTCACTCACTCACTCACTCACTCACTCACTCACTCACTCACTCACTCACTCACTCACTCACTCACTCACTCACTCACTCACTCACTCACTCACTCACTCACTCACTCACTCACTCACTCACTCACTCACTCACTCACTCACTCACTCACTCACTCACTCACTCACTCACTCACTCACTCACTCACTCACTCACTCACTCACTCACTCACTCACTCACTCACTCACTCACTCACTCACTCACTCACTCACTCACTCACTCACTCACTCACTCACTCACTCACTCACTCACTCACTCACTCACTCACTCACTCACTCACTCACTCACTCACTCACTCACTCACTCACTCACTCACTCACTCACTCACTCACTCACTCACTCACTCACTCACTCACTCACTCACTCACTCACTCACTCACTCACTCACTCACTCACTCACTCACTCACTCACTCACTCACTCACTCACTCACTCACTCACTCACTCACTCACTCACTCACTCACTCACTCACTCACTCACTCACTCACTCACTCACTCACTCACTCACTCACTCACTCACTCACTCACTCACTCACTCACTCACTCACTCACTCACTCACTCACTCACTCACTCACTCACTCACTCACTCACTCACTCACTCACTCACTCACTCACTCACTCACTCACTCACTCACTCACTCACTCACTCACTCACTCACTCACTCACTCACTCACTCACTCACTCACTCACTCACTCACTCACTCACTCACTCACTCACTCACTCACTCACTCACTCACTCACTCACTCACTCACTCACTCACTCACTCACTCACTCACTCACTCACTCACTCACTCACTCACTCACTCACTCACTCACTCACTCACTCACTCACTCACTCACTCACTCACTCACTCACTCACTCACTCACTCACTCACTCACTCACTCACTCACTCACTCACTCACTCACTCACTCACTCACTCACTCACTCACTCACTCACTCACTCACTCACTCACTCACTCACTCACTCACTCACTCACTCACTCACTCACTCACTCACTCACTCACTCACTCACTCACTCACTCACTCACTCACTCACTCACTCACTCACTCACTCACTCACTCACTCACTCACTCACTCACTCACTCACTCACTCACTCACTCACTCACTCACTCACTCACTCACTCACTCACTCACTCACTCACTCACTCACTCACTCACTCACTCACTCACTCACTCACTCACTCACTCACTCACTCACTCACTCACTCACTCACTCACTCACTCACTCACTCACTCACTCACTCACTCACTCACTCACTCACTCACTCACTCACTCACTCACTCACTCACTCACTCACTCACTCACTCACTCACTCACTCACTCACTCACTCACTCACTCACTCACTCACTCACTCACTCACTCACTCACTCACTCACTCACTCACTCACTCACTCACTCACTCACTCACTCACTCACTCACTCACTCACTCACTCACTCACTCACTCACTCACTCACTCACTCACTCACTCACTCACTCACTCACTCACTCACTCACTCACTCACTCACTCACTCACTCACTCACTCACTCACTCACTCACTCACTCACTCACTCACTCACTCACTCACTCACTCACTCACTCACTCACTCACTCACTCACTCACTCACTCACTCACTCACTCACTCACTCACTCACTCACTCACTCACTCACTCACTCACTCACTCACTCACTCACTCACTCACTCACTCACTCACTCACTCACTCACTCACTCACTCACTCACTCACTCACTCACTCACTCACTCACTCACTCACTCACTCACTCACTCACTCACTCACTCACTCACTCACTCACTCACTCACTCACTCACTCACTCACTCACTCACTCACTCACTCACTCACTCACTCACTCACTCACTCACTCACTCACTCACTCACTCACTCACTCACTCACTCACTCACTCACTCACTCACTCACTCACTCACTCACTCACTCACTCACTCACTCACTCACTCACTCACTCACTCACTCACTCACTCACTCACTCACTCACTCACTCACTCACTCACTCACTCACTCACTCACTCACTCACTCACTCACTCACTCACTCACTCACTCACTCACTCACTCACTCACTCACTCACTCACTCACTCACTCACTCACTCACTCACTCACTCACTCACTCACTCACTCACTCACTCACTCACTCACTCACTCACTCACTCACTCACTCACTCACTCACTCACTCACTCACTCACTCACTCACTCACTCACTCACTCACTCACTCACTCACTCACTCACTCACTCACTCACTCACTCACTCACTCACTCACTCACTCACTCACTCACTCACTCACTCACTCACTCACTCACTCACTCACTCACTCACTCACTCACTCACTCACTCACTCACTCACTCACTCACTCACTCACTCACTCACTCACTCACTCACTCACTCACTCACTCACTCACTCACTCACTCACTCACTCACTCACTCACTCACTCACTCACTCACTCACTCACTCACTCACTCACTCACTCACTCACTCACTCACTCACTCACTCACTCACTCACTCACTCACTCACTCACTCACTCACTCACTCACTCACTCACTCACTCACTCACTCACTCACTCACTCACTCACTCACTCACTCACTCACTCACTCACTCACTCACTCACTCACTCACTCACTCACTCACTCACTCACTCACTCACTCACTCACTCACTCACTCACTCACTCACTCACTCACTCACTCACTCACTCACTCACTCACTCACTCACTCACTCACTCACTCACTCACTCACTCACTCACTCACTCACTCACTCACTCACTCACTCACTCACTCACTCACTCACTCACTCACTCACTCACTCACTCACTCACTCACTCACTCACTCACTCACTCACTCACTCACTCACTCACTCACTCACTCACTCACTCACTCACTCACTCACTCACTCACTCACTCACTCACTCACTCACTCACTCACTCACTCACTCACTCACTCACTCACTCACTCACTCACTCACTCACTCACTCACTCACTCACTCACTCACTCACTCACTCACTCACTCACTCACTCACTCACTCACTCACTCACTCACTCACTCACTCACTCACTCACTCACTCACTCACTCACTCACTCACTCACTCACTCACTCACTCACTCACTCACTCACTCACTCACTCACTCACTCACTCACTCACTCACTCACTCACTCACTCACTCACTCACTCACTCACTCACTCACTCACTCACTCACTCACTCACTCACTCACTCACTCACTCACTCACTCACTCACTCACTCACTCACTCACTCACTCACTCACTCACTCACTCACTCACTCACTCACTCACTCACTCACTCACTCACTCACTCACTCACTCACTCACTCACTCACTCACTCACTCACTCACTCACTCACTCACTCACTCACTCACTCACTCACTCACTCACTCACTCACTCACTCACTCACTCACTCACTCACTCACTCACTCACT
Organism: Sinocyclocheilus grahami; assembly: GCF_001515645.1. Taxonomy (NCBI): domain Eukaryota; kingdom Metazoa; phylum Chordata; class Actinopteri; order Cypriniformes; family Cyprinidae; genus Sinocyclocheilus; species Sinocyclocheilus grahami. The sequence continues at coordinate 10,899 of NW_015506945.1, forward strand.
CACTCACTCACTCACTCACTCACTCACTCACTCACTCACTCACTCACTCACTCACTCACTCACTCACTCACTCACTCACTCACTCACTCACTCACTCACTCACTCACTCACTCACTCACTCACTCACTCACTCACTCACTCACTCACTCACTCACTCACTCACTCACTCACTCACTCACTCACTCACTCACTCACTCACTCACTCACTCACTCACTCACTCACTCACTCACTCACTCACTCACTCACTCACTCACTCACTCACTCACTCACTCACTCACTCACTCACTCACTCACTCACTCACTCACTCACTCACTCACTCACTCACTCACTCACTCACTCACTCACTCACTCACTCACTCACTCACTCACTCACTCACTCACTCACTCACTCACTCACTCACTCACTCACTCACTCACTCACTCACTCACTCACTCACTCACTCACTCACTCACTCACTCACTCACTCACTCACTCACTCACTCACTCACTCACTCACTCACTCACTCACTCACTCACTCACTCACTCACTCACTCACTCACTCACTCACTCACTCACTCACTCACTCACTCACTCACTCACTCACTCACTCACTCACTCACTCACTCACTCACTCACTCACTCACTCACTCACTCACTCACTCACTCACTCACTCACTCACTCACTCACTCACTCACTCACTCACTCACTCACTCACTCACTCACTCACTCACTCACTCACTCACTCACTCACTCACTCACTCACTCACTCACTCACTCACTCACTCACTCACTCACTCACTCACTCACTCACTCACTCACTCACTCACTCACTCACTCACTCACTCACTCACTCACTCACTCACTCACTCACTCACTCACTCACTCACTCACTCACTCACTCACTCACTCACTCACTCACTCACTCACTCACTCACTCACTCACTCACTCACTCACTCACTCACTCACTCACTCACTCACTCACTCACTCACTCACTCACTCACTCACTCACTCACTCACTCACTCACTCACTCACTCACTCACTCACTCACTCACTCACTCACTCACTCACTCACTCACTCACTCACTCACTCACTCACTCACTCACTCACTCACTCACTCACTCACTCACTCACTCACTCACTCACTCACTCACTCACTCACTCACTCACTCACTCACTCACTCACTCACTCACTCACTCACTCACTCACTCACTCACTCACTCACTCACTCACTCACTCACTCACTCACTCACTCACTCACTCACTCACTCACTCACTCACTCACTCACTCACTCACTCACTCACTCACTCACTCACTCACTCACTCACTCACTCACTCACTCACTCACTCACTCACTCACTCACTCACTCACTCACTCACTCACTCACTCACTCACTCACTCACTCACTCACTCACTCACTCACTCACTCACTCACTCACTCACTCACTCACTCACTCACTCACTCACTCACTCACTCACTCACTCACTCACTCACTCACTCACTCACTCACTCACTCACTCACTCACTCACTCACTCACTCACTCACTCACTCACTCACTCACTCACTCACTCACTCACTCACTCACTCACTCACTCACTCACTCACTCACTCACTCACTCACTCACTCACTCACTCACTCACTCACTCACTCACTCACTCACTCACTCACTCACTCACTCACTCACTCACTCACTCACTCACTCACTCACTCACTCACTCACTCACTCACTCACTCACTCACTCACTCACTCACTCACTCACTCACTCACTCACTCACTCACTCACTCACTCACTCACTCACTCACTCACTCACTCACTCACTCACTCACTCACTCACTCACTCACTCACTCACTCACTCACTCACTCACTCACTCACTCACTCACTCACTCACTCACTCACTCACTCACTCACTCACTCACTCACTCACTCACTCACTCACTCACTCACTCACTCACTCACTCACTCACTCACTCACTCACTCACTCACTCACTCACTCACTCACTCACTCACTCACTCACTCACTCACTCACTCACTCACTCACTCACTCACTCACTCACTCACTCACTCACTCACTCACTCACTCACTCACTCACTCACTCACTCACTCACTCACTCACTCACTCACTCACTCACTCACTCACTCACTCACTCACTCACTCACTCACTCACTCACTCACTCACTCACTCACTCACTCACTCACTCACTCACTCACTCACTCACTCACTCACTCACTCACTCACTCACTCACTCACTCACTCACTCACTCACTCACTCACTCACTCACTCACTCACTCACTCACTCACTCACTCACTCACTCACTCACTCACTCACTCACTCACTCACTCACTCACTCACTCACTCACTCACTCACTCACTCACTCACTCACTCACTCACTCACTCACTCACTCACTCACTCACTCACTCACTCACTCACTCACTCACTCACTCACTCACTCACTCACTCACTCACTCACTCACTCACTCACTCACTCACTCACTCACTCACTCACTCACTCACTCACTCACTCACTCACTCACTCACTCACTCACTCACTCACTCACTCACTCACTCACTCACTCACTCACTCACTCACTCACTCACTCACTCACTCACTCACTCACTCACTCACTCACTCACTCACTCACTCACTCACTCACTCACTCACTCACTCACTCACTCACTCACTCACTCACTCACTCACTCACTCACTCACTCACTCACTCACTCACTCACTCACTCACTCACTCACTCACTCACTCACTCACTCACTCACTCACTCACTCACTCACTCACTCACTCACTCACTCACTCACTCACTCACTCACTCACTCACTCACTCACTCACTCACTCACTCACTCACTCACTCACTCACTCACTCACTCACTCACTCACTCACTCACTCACTCACTCACTCACTCACTCACTCACTCACTCACTCACTCACTCACTCACTCACTCACTCACTCACTCACTCACTCACTCACTCACTCACTCACTCACTCACTCACTCACTCACTCACTCACTCACTCACTCACTCACTCACTCACTCACTCACTCACTCACTCACTCACTCACTCACTCACTCACTCACTCACTCACTCACTCACTCACTCACTCACTCACTCACTCACTCACTCACTCACTCACTCACTCACTCACTCACTCACTCACTCACTCACTCACTCACTCACTCACTCACTCACTCACTCACTCACTCACTCACTCACTCACTCACTCACTCACTCACTCACTCACTCACTCACTCACTCACTCACTCACTCACTCACTCACTCACTCACTCACTCACTCACTCACTCACTCACTCACTCACTCACTCACTCACTCACTCACTCACTCACTCACTCACTCACTCACTCACTCACTCACTCACTCACTCACTCACTCACTCACTCACTCACTCACTCACTCACTCACTCACTCACTCACTCACTCACTCACTCACTCACTCACTCACTCACTCACTCACTCACTCACTCACTCACTCACTCACTCACTCACTCACTCACTCACTCACTCACTCACTCACTCACTCACTCACTCACTCACTCACTCACTCACTCACTCACTCACTCACTCACTCACTCACTCACTCACTCACTCACTCACTCACTCACTCACTCACTCACTCACTCACTCACTCACTCACTCACTCACTCACTCACTCACTCACTCACTCACTCACTCACTCACTCACTCACTCACTCACTCACTCACTCACTCACTCACTCACTCACTCACTCACTCACTCACTCACTCACTCACTCACTCACTCACTCACTCACTCACTCACTCACTCACTCACTCACTCACTCACTCACTCACTCACTCACTCACTCACTCACTCACTCACTCACTCACTCACTCACTCACTCACTCACTCACTCACTCACTCACTCACTCACTCACTCACTCACTCACTCACTCACTCACTCACTCACTCACTCACTCACTCACTCACTCACTCACTCACTCACTCACTCACTCACTCACTCACTCACTCACTCACTCACTCACTCACTCACTCACTCACTCACTCACTCACTCACTCACTCACTCACTCACTCACTCACTCACTCACTCACTCACTCACTCACTCACTCACTCACTCACTCACTCACTCACTCACTCACTCACTCACTCACTCACTCACTCACTCACTCACTCACTCACTCACTCACTCACTCACTCACTCACTCACTCACTCACTCACTCACTCACTCACTCACTCACTCACTCACTCACTCACTCACTCACTCACTCACTCACTCACTCACTCACTCACTCACTCACTCACTCACTCACTCACTCACTCACTCACTCACTCACTCACTCACTCACTCACTCACTCACTCACTCACTCACTCACTCACTCACTCACTCACTCACTCACTCACTCACTCACTCACTCACTCACTCACTCACTCACTCACTCACTCACTCACTCACTCACTCACTCACTCACTCACTCACTCACTCACTCACTCACTCACTCACTCACTCACTCACTCACTCACTCACTCACTCACTCACTCACTCACTCACTCACTCACTCACTCACTCACTCACTCACTCACTCACTCACTCACTCACTCACTCACTCACTCACTCACTCACTCACTCACTCACTCACTCACTCACTCACTCACTCACTCACTCACTCACTCACTCACTCACTCACTCACTCACTCACTCACTCACTCACTCACTCACTCACTCACTCACTCACTCACTCACTCACTCACTCACTCACTCACTCACTCACTCACTCACTCACTCACTCACTCACTCACTCACTCACTCACTCACTCACTCACTCACTCACTCACTCACTCACTCACTCACTCACTCACTCACTCACTCACTCACTCACTCACTCACTCACTCACTCACTCACTCACTCACTCACTCACTCACTCACTCACTCACTCACTCACTCACTCACTCACTCACTCACTCACTCACTCACTCACTCACTCACTCACTCACTCACTCACTCACTCACTCACTCACTCACTCACTCACTCACTCACTCACTCACTCACTCACTCACTCACTCACTCACTCACTCACTCACTCACTCACTCACTCACTCACTCACTCACTCACTCACTCACTCACTCACTCACTCACTCACTCACTCACTCACTCACTCACTCACTCACTCACTCACTCACTCACTCACTCACTCACTCACTCACTCACTCACTCACTCACTCACTCACTCACTCACTCACTCACTCACTCACTCACTCACTCACTCACTCACTCACTCACTCACTCACTCACTCACTCACTCACTCACTCACTCACTCACTCACTCACTCACTCACTCACTCACTCACTCACTCACTCACTCACTCACTCACTCACTCACTCACTCACTCACTCACTCACTCACTCACTCACTCACTCACTCACTCACTCACTCACTCACTCACTCACTCACTCACTCACTCACTCACTCACTCACTCACTCACTCACTCACTCACTCACTCACTCACTCACTCACTCACTCACTCACTCACTCACTCACTCACTCACTCACTCACTCACTCACTCACTCACTCACTCACTCACTCACTCACTCACTCACTCACTCACTCACTCACTCACTCACTCACTCACTCACTCACTCACTCACTCACTCACTCACTCACTCACTCACTCACTCACTCACTCACTCACTCACTCACTCACTCACTCACTCACTCACTCACTCACTCACTCACTCACTCACTCACTCACTCACTCACTCACTCACTCACTCACTCACTCACTCACTCACTCACTCACTCACTCACTCACTCACTCACTCACTCACTCACTCACTCACTCACTCACTCACTCACTCACTCACTCACTCACTCACTCACTCACTCACTCACTCACTCACTCACTCACTCACTCACTCACTCACTCACTCACTCACTCACTCACTCACTCACTCACTCACTCACTCACTCACTCACTCACTCACTCACTCACTCACTCACTCACTCACTCACTCACTCACTCACTCACTCACTCACTCACTCACTCACTCACTCACTCACTCACTCACTCACTCACTCACTCACTCACTCACTCACTCACTCACTCACTCACTCACTCACTCACTCACTCACTCACTCACTCACTCACTCACTCACTCACTCACTCACTCACTCACTCACTCACTCACTCACTCACTCACTCACTCACTCACTCACTCACTCACTCACTCACTCACTCACTCACTCACTCACTCACTCACTCACTCACTCACTCACTCACTCACTCACTCACTCACTCACTCACTCACTCACTCACTCACTCACTCACTCACTCACTCACTCACTCACTCACTCACTCACTCACTCACTCACTCACTCACTCACTCACTCACTCACTCACTCACTCACTCACTCACTCACTCACTCACTCACTCACTCACTCACTCACTCACTCACTCACTCACTCACTCACTCACTCACTCACTCACTCACTCACTCACTCACTCACTCACTCACTCACTCACTCACTCACTCACTCACTCACTCACTCACTCACTCACTCACTCACTCACTCACTCACTCACTCACTCACTCACTCACTCACTCACTCACTCACTCACTCACTCACTCACTCACTCACTCACTCACTCACTCACTCACTCACTCACTCACTCACTCACTCACTCACTCACTCACTCACTCACTCACTCACTCACTCACTCACTCACTCACTCACTCACTCACTCACTCACTCACTCACTCACTCACTCACTCACTCACTCACTCACTCACTCACTCACTCACTCACTCACTCACTCACTCACTCACTCACTCACTCACTCACTCACTCACTCACTCACTCACTCACTCACTCACTCACTCACTCACTCACTCACTCACTCACTCACTCACTCACTCACTCACTCACTCACTCACTCACTCACTCACTCACTCACTCACTCACTCACTCACTCACTCACTCACTCACTCACTCACTCACTCACTCACTCACTCACTCACTCACTCACTCACTCACTCACTCACTCACTCACTCACTCACTCACTCACTCACTCACTCACTCACTCACTCACTCACTCACTCACTCACTCACTCACTCACTCACTCACTCACTCACTCACTCACTCACTCACTCACTCACTCACTCACTCACTCACTCACTCACTCACTCACTCACTCACTCACTCACTCACTCACTCACTCACTCACTCACTCACTCACTCACTCACTCACTCACTCACTCACTCACTCACTCACTCACTCACTCACTCACTCACTCACTCACTCACTCACTCACTCACTCACTCACTCACTCACTCACTCACTCACTCACTCACTCACTCACTCACTCACTCACTCACTCACTCACTCACTCACTCACTCACTCACTCACTCACTCACTCACTCACTCACTCACTCACTCACTCACTCACTCACTCACTCACTCACTCACTCACTCACTCACTCACTCACTCACTCACTCACTCACTCACTCACTCACTCACTCACTCACTCACTCACTCACTCACTCACTCACTCACTCACTCACTCACTCACTCACTCACTCACTCACTCACTCACTCACTCACTCACTCACTCACTCACTCACTCACTCACTCACTCACTCACTCACTCACTCACTCACTCACTCACTCACTCACTCACTCACTCACTCACTCACTCACTCACTCACTCACTCACTCACTCACTCACTCACTCACTCACTCACTCACTCACTCACTCACTCACTCACTCACTCACTCACTCACTCACTCACTCACTCACTCACTCACTCACTCACTCACTCACTCACTCACTCACTCACTCACTCACTCACTCACTCACTCACTCACTCACTCACTCACTCACTCACTCACTCACTCACTCACTCACTCACTCACTCACTCACTCACTCACTCACTCACTCACTCACTCACTCACTCACTCACTCACTCACTCACTCACTCACTCACTCACTCACTCACTCACTCACTCACTCACTCACTCACTCACTCACTCACTCACTCACTCACTCACTCACTCACTCACTCACTCACTCACTCACTCACTCACTCACTCACTCACTCACTCACTCACTCACTCACTCACTCACTCACTCACTCACTCACTCACTCACTCACTCACTCACTCACTCACTCACTCACTCACTCACTCACTCACTCACTCACTCACTCACTCACTCACTCACTCACTCACTCACTCACTCACTCACTCACTCACTCACTCACTCACTCACTCACTCACTCACTCACTCACTCACTCACTCACTCACTCACTCACTCACTCACTCACTCACTCACTCACTCACTCACTCACTCACTCACTCACTCACTCACTCACTCACTCACTCACTCACTCACTCACTCACTCACTCACTCACTCACTCACTCACTCACTCACTCACTCACTCACTCACTCACTCACTCACTCACTCACTCACTCACTCACTCACTCACTCACTCACTCACTCACTCACTCACTCACTCACTCACTCACTCACTCACTCACTCACTCACTCACTCACTCACTCACTCACTCACTCACTCACTCACTCACTCACTCACTCACTCACTCACTCACTCACTCACTCACTCACTCACTCACTCACTCACTCACTCACTCACTCACTCACTCACTCACTCACTCACTCACTCACTCACTCACTCACTCACTCACTCACTCACTCACTCACTCACTCACTCACTCACTCACTCACTCACTCACTCACTCACTCACTCACTCACTCACTCACTCACTCACTCACTCACTCACTCACTCACTCACTCACTCACTCACTCACTCACTCACTCACTCACTCACTCACTCACTCACTCACTCACTCACTCACTCACTCACTCACTCACTCACTCACTCACTCACTCACTCACTCACTCACTCACTCACTCACTCACTCACTCACTCACTCACTCACTCACTCACTCACTCACTCACTCACTCACTCACTCACTCACTCACTCACTCACTCACTCACTCACTCACTCACTCACTCACTCACTCACTCACTCACTCACTCACTCACTCACTCACTCACTCACTCACTCACTCACTCACTCACTCACTCACTCACTCACTCACTCACTCACTCACTCACTCACTCACTCACTCACTCACTCACTCACTCACTCACTCACTCACTCACTCACTCACTCACTCACTCACTCACTCACTCACTCACTCACTCACTCACTCACTCACTCACTCACTCACTCACTCACTCACTCACTCACTCACTCACTCACTCACTCACTCACTCACTCACTCACTCACTCACTCACTCACTCACTCACTCACTCACTCACTCACTCACTCACTCACTCACTCACTCACTCACTCACTCACTCACTCACTCACTCACTCACTCACTCACTCACTCACGGAGGCTGTGTTACCTGTAGGTTTTGATGTGGTCAGCTACTCCGCACAGCTGCAGACTGTGTGTCAGGGCCTGATGATACGTCAGAGCTTGAGTGGACGAGCCCCAGTTCACATCTGTAAGACCACAACAATCCCATGAAGCACTGCTGCTGCACTGAAGAACAGCTGAAGCTGTGTCTCATGGTCCAGTCCGGTTCACCTGGTTTCTTGTAGCTGACGTAGATGTAGAGGGACAGGACGATGACGTTGGTCAGGAGGGCCGCCCACCAGTTGATGATGAACATGACCACACAACACAGGATGGCCCCGGCCAGAGACACCCACATGTTGTAGTACTTGAAGCTCGGCCTCCATCCTGACAAACACGGAGCAAACACTCAGACTCCAGTCAAACAGCAGGGCATCCGCTGCAGTACTACGGGTGAGCATTTGGCAACATAGGAGAAGGTCAAAATACCCTAATTACACCCCACAACGGGAGCCACGTATTGGAACGGAGCAACTAAACAGTTGGGATAAAACCAACAATGGTTCTTTGTGGTAGGAAAGTGCTAACTGTGCCGTTCTGCCACGTTACGCAACAGTGTGGGACACAAAGAACGGGACGCCACCGCACAGAATCAGAGCGTCCAGAATCTGCTCAAGACATTTAATACCAGACTGTTAATGGTGTCACAGCCTTAACAACAGTTTGCACAGCTGAAATGAGTCAGTTTCACAAAAGCATGTACACAGAATTGATTAAATGAAGTTAGCACCAGTTAGCACACAAACGGGCTGTTACCACCACTAGGGAGGCTTCTTGAACACAGGACATGTACTAGACTAATGGGATTTAGTGGAGTCACGGTTACAGACACAACATGACATAAAGGGTACAGAAGCACTTTAAACAAGCCACATCCGAGAGTGAGAGCTACACGTACCCTTTACGTTCATGCAATCGTGTGCAGAGACTCTACCTAATAAAGTGTCAGAAGTGAAGATATCTACCTGCTGGTCTTCTAGAGCTTTGGTATTGAGGGACAAACAAACCTCTTCACACAAAGAATAAAGAAACATGTAAAACTTCAAAAACAAGAAATGCAGTCAATAACATGATGTCATTCAGACATGAAAAGACTTTCTTTCATTTGAATAAAAAAGGTCTGATTAACACAGCCATAGGAATGGACGCTCTACACTCTAGGAACTGTTACTTTGCAAAGTTTGGTAAACACTGTAAAGGCCCCGATATACGTCAAGAGAAGTCACAGAACGAACCGGTGTGACGTCACTTCAAACGAAATCAGGCCAAAACAAAGTTCATTCTGTGAGTTTCAAGTGAACTCGAACAAAAGTGAACAGACACGAGCTGCTTTACAGGACAAACTGAAGCAGTAACTGAAACTGACACTGACACTGTATTCACTACTGTGAAGCCATCTGCTGTGTGAAGTGCGTTACTAATAAAGCAGTTCGCATCAGCATTTCTGAAGGTTAAGCACCGGATTTCACTGAACCTCCAATGAACAAATGGTCAGTTTCAAAGCCCCTTCTTTACCAGCACACTCTCTCAGCGTGACGTCATCAGGTGCGTGCGAGGCTGGGGTGTTACGCACCATCCTGACACTAATGATATTTGAGCGCTCGTCTGTGGAGACGTGACCAAGCTTGTCTACAGAGTCAATACAGCACAAGTGGAGGAACGTCTTACCGGGGGAGTTGGCCAGCGACGCGTGAAACACAGAGAAGTTGATGAGAGCGTACGATGCCAGGAAGAAATTGGAAATGATCGGGGCGATGATGTTCAACTCCGCTGGAGAAATTAAAAACAAGCATGTGTCAGAGCGAGGTGACCTCATCAACCCATCCCATCGTTTTATTCAACAACAATTTCTACCAATTAAAAATAATGAAATTTGTCGAGATCCTACCAATGAGAATGAAGGCCAAGGCAATGCCAAAGGTGAGGAAATATCCTCGCAGGGGCTCGTTGTTTTTGCCGTAGCCCTTCCCGAAAACCGCAATTCCAGGGTAGATATTGTCTTTGCATAAGGCCTGAGGAAATGGAAGAATCTATCAAACCAGCAAGACCTGTTCTGACGTCACGGAGCGAAACCACACATGTTAAAACACACAGCGGTCTCTGACATGAAGCAGCGCATGAGATACCCACCTGGAAGACTTTGGGGGCACTGACGAGAGAGGCCAGGGCCGAGGAGAGGGTCGCGGAGAAGATGCCGGCTGTGATGAGGGGCCCGAAGCCTGACACCACACTCATGACCTGCAGAACAAGACATTCAGACACAACCGCAGCCTTTCTCTGCCAATCCTGATGCATCCCGTCTGTAATGCTGTTAGTATTATTTATTTTTATTGCCATGCCAGCATCTAAGGCTATTTTCATGGCAAAACTTGTAAAATTAATTTGTAATTGTAATTGTATTTTAAGTTGTAAAATACAAATGAAGCAAACACAAAAACACAGTAATTAAAATTATACAAGGATTTTTTTAATTAATCTAATTTTTCTAAAAATCTTTTCTGATAAAATCTTACTAAATAACAGGGTTTCTGCAGGATATTTAAGCTCAAATCTAAGACTTTAAGACCTGCACAAATAAAATGAATACCATATGAGCGGGGTAAGGCAGTGTCTATAGTAACATATTAAACTGTAAAAAGCATGATTTACATTTCAGATACAAGTTTTCACAAAAACAAAAAGTTTTAATTAAACAAAAGTATTCATTACATTAATTTAAACAATTATCAATAAATGATTATATTAATTAAATAACAAATAAATTTTACCGTTTAGATTTTTATAATGCATTCTTTTTATCGATCCACCAATTCACATTTACAGCACTGCGTGTTTGCAGGGTAAAAACATGGGTCGATTTTTGCATTGGTCTGAACAAAAACAACAGGCTCACTGAAAATTAAGCCATATCGCAATTCTGGTCTTTCCGCCCCCCAATTTCTTTTTTTTTTTTATTTCCCGCCCCAAAGACTTCTTGAAATCATAATTAAGACTTTCTTGTACAATTTAAGACTTTTTATGGCTTTAAATTTGATACAACTAAATCTAAGACGTTTTAAGGACTCGCAGGAACCCTGAACAAGTCCCCGAGTGAGCATACTTCATAAAAAAAAACTAGGCATTAAAACTAGGCCTGGGCGATAAAACGGTATCGATATTTAATCGACGGTACACCTTCTTCGATAACGATATAAAAAAAATGTTCGATATAGTGCAGGATATAGGCACGTGCTCTGAGTGACGCAGACAGCACACACGAACACATGCTGAAATGAGTGCTGTGTCTGCCTGTGATGAGGAGATTGAGAATAAAGAATGAATATTAGTCGAATTTAAAATAAACATTTGCATTTGAATGTTAGGAGTGAGGAATGTTTTGTTAGTCTAGCCCATGAGACGCGCCGCTGCTGCATTATTCATTCAAAATATTAGAGAAATATAGAAGCTCAATGCGGAGAAGATCTTGAATGATTAAAACTGAAACCAAGCCATTCACACAGAATGCATATTCAGCACATTTTTAGACGGACAAATATGACTGCTGGACTCGCGTCTCGCACAAAAGATGTATAGAAAGCCATGCAAAGTTAAAACAGTTTAAACTTTTAGAAAACACGTCACGAATTTGTGGAGGTTTATTCCTTTTCACTGCATCTCGTATGTTTTTAAATGCCATCTGTGATGGGCGATTTGGCTCTTTGTATTAAGCAATGCATAAACACGTTACTATTTTGTTCATAATTGTTTATGCAATTTACAAAATTATATTTGATTTATATGAGTTAATTTATATTAATATTTGTTGTTTGTCTCAATAAATTGGGTTAATTTAAAAATACAGTGGTTAAATAAAAAAAAAAAGTCTATTGCTCTTTGTTTTAAAAAAGGTTATATAAATGTCAATAATTATCGATACCGAACGATATGAAACATTATATAGTTTCTTTTTTTTAGCTATATCGCCCAGCCCTAATTAAAACCAATACATTCCAATAAAATGTTTCATTTGGCCAGAGTCTGTGCTGTGTGCCAAGTGGAAGCGTTTTAGCATTATGCCTTAAAATGATGCTCAGGACGCTCACTAGGATTTGGAACGGAGTCATAATGTAGAAAAAGCTGTTGTCTGTATGTCTGCTGTCGATGATGTACCTGGAAATCATTGTAAAGGCCGAACTTGCAGGCAGACTTCCCTCCTTCAACAGGTCTGCAGGAACTGAAGTCATAGCCGAACTTACAGGCCGCATCAGTGCAGTTTAAGCCACTGAGAGTTACGTTACTCTCCATTCCTGTAGCATCCCGCACGATGCAAGCACCTTTCAACAAAACATTCAATACATAATACAAATCAATCAATAATACAGGAGTAATCAAAACGATATGCAATTCTGAGAGAGTATACCTGCAGAGATGGCCACACCCACGTACACGAGGCCCGTTATGAGGATAGCCAACAGCGTTCCTTTAGGGATGGCCATTTGAGGATCCTTAGAGAAAAGAAACCATTACAGAGAATCTTTGCAGAGACTGTGATGAAGAGTAACTAAATGCATTGAGGAAAGGATTGCCGACACTCACTGCTAGATCTCCTGAGATGTTGGCTCCAGCCAAAATGCCTGTGGCAGCTGGGAAGAAGATGGAAAAAACGGAGAAAAACGTCTCCCCTCGAAAGTCTGGGCCAAAGTTATCTGCCAAGATGCCCGCTAAAAAGACAAGATGTCCGATAATTACAGTAGTTAGATAATGGAAAGCACAACAGGAATGAATAAAGAGAAAACAACTACCAAATTTCAAACTCAGAACTCAGGTCACACAAAAACATTCCCAGTGGCCTTGGACTATCCTGAACTATTGTTCTTAACTGGTTTTCCCTAAAGACTCAAATGGCGATCAAGTGACATTGTTAAAGTAAAAAAAAATTTATATTATACCAAGAAAAACTACAGCAAATCTCAGAAGCCTTGGCTTCATGGTTTCCACCTTTTTAATTTTTTAAGGTTTCATTCTTGCCAGTGAGTAATTCACAGCACAAAACACTGTGCTCAGCACAAACCATGTTTATCAAACACAGTAGAGTTTGATTTGACGCACACCCTTTTACATTATTAAAAAAAAAAACGTTCATAGCAGTTTATCATGTACATACAGCTTTGTTTTCTTTCTGATGCCCACCGGTTGATAAGTGCTGGTCTAGATGAGCTCATTCTTACCGTCATAGCTGAAGAAGCCAAATTTCTCCTTGGACTCGACAGGGATGAAGGTCCCAATGAAGTAGTTAAAGATAGCAGTGACCAAAATGAACAAGAGGAATATTTGAGCCTGTGAAACAAAATCATTTTGACAAATGGTGAATTCATAAGGTCAGCACTGGCTGATGATCAAAGAAAACTGAAGATACACTAAATCTCCTGCCTTGGCCTCCCACTCCATTCCAGCCACTGAGACGCCAAGCAGCAGGATGACTGTAATGGTTCCAATGATCCTGACGTCATTAATCTCATCGAGCATGAGCGCACCGGAATTCTAAACGGACACAAACCCATGTGATTAGTCGGCCTACACAAAATAATTTTAAAGCAAACTGAACAATGTATGAGAGAACAGAACTGCGCCTCTTACAATGAGCAGCTCAACTACAGTTTCTGCAAAGCCCACGACGTACATGGCCACAGCCACAGCGTTGGCAAAGGCAAAAATCAGACCAATGGAGCCGCCAAACTCTGGGCCCAAACTTCGAGATATTAAGTAATACGCCCCACCTGAAGAAAAGATATTAAACAGATCACCTTTCTGAAAAGACAATTCGAGGCTGATTTATCAGTTATCCTGTTGCATCATTAAGAGGCCCTTTAAAATATTCTGAAAATCGCACCATCGTGATTTCATGAGCAGGTGCACACAAACACTTGGACAAATTCAAGTTCATTGCTAGGACCTTTTGAAACGGAATGGTGGCCATACATGCATTGCTTACTCACACATTCGGTTATGTTATTTCAGTATTTTATCCAAGAGCAGTTCATCATTTGGCAACTTTGGCCTCATTCTGCGGACGCAAGATTCTAAACAAATGCTACACAGTCTTTCACTGAACTCAAATCATTAACTGATTCTGGTCCTGCCCTTGTGTTTGTTCTTCATGTTAACTGCATTTTGAGAGTTTTCTGAATAAACGGTTGAATCATTCAGGCTAATTTGTCTATTGGCAAGCGGGAGTAAAAAGTAGAGCAGTGTGTGTTGTGGATATAGCAGTGGTAGACCAATCCATTGTGTGTCTCAATGATATATCCCAGTGATACAGTGAGAAGAGGAATGGGCCCAGCACCGAACCCTGAGGTACCCCTGTGGATAAGATCAGAACGGGTCAAGTTACCAATAACAATGAAGTACTCTCAGCTATGCTGAAACATCCTCCCATATTCAAGCCTAGTCTAAAGATTTTCCTAATAATCAGGGGTGAGAAAAGTGCACAGACTGAGTACAGATCGACTTGAGGGAGTGTTTAATGCTAGATCTTATTTATGCAAGTGTGTATGTATTAATAAATGACTGGAATACCAGAGAAGATTAGGCCTAATCTGATTAACGGCTACACACCTACAGTGTGCTACAGTGACGGGAAGCATTAGCACAAACACACATCAAAAATCCTGCATGCAATGCTGAAAAACAATATATGTAAAGTAGTGAATGTAATTTTTCTGATGAGTGTGAGAAAGCAGTTCTCTAAACTAAAAAGAGCTGCAGTGACAGCTAAATATCATTGAGGATCTCAAACAAACCCAATCCTACACACACACACCCACACCCTCCCGTGACTGGGTTAATAACTAACACCTAAGGTGCTAATGGAAAAATATTGATTTGCTTCCACACTGAAACAAAAACTTTCTCTAGTGCCATCACCCTGCTCTCAGATGAAGGCCTGTAGAGAGGGACAGCTATCCATTTCTGCCTTCCAGACTGCCAACGAACCTCACAATTGCCTGAGAGAAAAACACTGAGATCTTAAAACACTATTGAATTTCCCCACAGGCTGTGAGAACTGGAAGCATTACGCCGAGTACCTTACTGCCCCTTCATCCGCCGTTAGTGTAGTGCTAGAACAGTTACGTCACACTCATGCACTCAGATAGGAGTTCAAAAAGACTATGCCACCAAAAATGAGAAAACCTCATGTGAAGACCTCAGGAACAATACCTCTACCCTATAGGGTTCATAAAACGAGAGTCTGTATGTAAACAAAGTTAACCACATGCAAGTAATGACTAAGTAACAATAATTGATGCCACCAAAATCTCTTTTGGGAATCTGTCCATTTTCTCCTCTTTCCTCATCATGGGTGCATTTCTAGCCTGTCCTCTGCCGTGTTTTCAACCTCTACAACTTGTTGTAGTAAATATCCACATTTGATTGAGGAAATAAAGGCTATTAAAATCATAGAAGGAAGACTTCAACTTGTTTCTATCATTTTTGTTATGCATTTTACATCTGCCCGTAGATGAGCTTACAATGTCAACCCTGTTGGGGTCACTCGTGTACAGTAAACAATTGGATGTTTATGGAATATCAGCATTTATCCACATTGTGTCATTTGTGTGTAACAGTTTCACAACAGGCACCCTTTGAATGGTTTTTGCACCAGTGAAAGTCACAGTTGAAATAATGCACACGGTGCTAATGCACTTTTTTTTTTTAATTACCTCCTCGTACAAAGCCATTGGTGGCGATCGCAGAGGTCGAGCAGCCCGTGATGGTAGTCACAACAGTGGCCATAACAACAATGATGCAGGAATACGCTGTGGAAATAAAAAGGTGAAATGACAGTGAACGTTTCCACGACACATGGTTATCAGGTTCAGCACTCGTGTTTTCAACCTCTACAACTTGTAGTAAATATCCACATTTGATTGAGGAAATAAAGGCTATTAAAATCATAGAAGGAAGACTTCAACTTGTTTCTATCATTTTTGTTATGCATTTTACATCTGCCCGTAGATGAGCTTACAATGTCAACCCTGTTGGGGTCACTCGTGTACAGTAAACAATTGGATGTTTATGGAATATCAGCATTTATCCACATTGTGTCATTTGTGTGTAACAGTTTCACAACAGGCACCCTTTGAATGGTTTTTGCACCAGTGAAAGTCACAGTTGAAATAATGCACACGGTGCTAATGCACTTTTTTTTTTTAATTACCTCCTCGTACAAAGCCATTGGTGGCGATCGCAGAGGTCGAGCAGCCCGTGATGGTAGTCACAACAGTGGCCATAACAACAATGATGCAGGAATACGCTGTGGAAATAAAAAGGTGAAATGACAGTGAACGTTTCCACGACACATGGTTATCAGGTTCAGCACTGTCTGCGGCTGGCTTCACACTGTATGCATACATTTCCAGTGTTGGGGCTGCTAAATGACAGCTGACCGCTCACAACGCCTCACAGCAACATTCAACATGTGCATGAGAAATGACTGTAGCTCGATGGAAAACACAAGAGTGTGCTTGTGAATTGAAGTGCTAATTCACACGGCCGACCAAAGTCAAACCTACCAATTCCAGCCTGGCCCACGATCCATGTCATTCGAATGAAGAGCATCACGCCCCATATGTTTAACATGCAGCGCACCTGCACAGAGGAAGGATGCAGTTTAGACTCATGCTGACAAAAACATCAAGGACCAAAGCCGTTTCTCAAACCTCATTCACCGGGACGATGAGCGCTGGACAGGAACCCATCTGTGTTTGAAGGAAAGCTGCGGGCTGACGGCTATCGATGGCATGTGTGGCTTGACGTCACGTCCGTTACCACAAAAGACTTTACCAGTATAACAGCAATACTTCTACAGGACAAACAAACCTGCCCAGAGCTGCAGCGGGTTTTGCCTAAGCAGTTTATTATTTGATACAAACTATTCCAAAATAATCTTTTTGTGGCGTGACAACAGTTCCAGATGGATACACTTTTGTCTGTGTGTTATTACTGTAATTCCTGTGGGTGAGTTTACTCCATCAGCAAGCAATTCTTTTACACTACTTCAATATGAACATGAGGTACTGAAGGAGGAGCAGAAGTTTTCTTCTGAGGTAACGGACATTACACCACACAGCCTGTCGACGGAGAACCCGGATCAGTCCTTCAAGCACATTTGAACACAAACCGGTTTCAAAGATTGACTGAGTTCCTGCCGTGGTTTGAAAGACACTTTGGATGAAAATGAATTTTCACTTGTCGACACTATGAGAAGCTGTTTGGTGTCAAATGTTAAGACTGGGAAGGTGAAAATGAGGACAATTTTAAGGACAAGGAAGACCTGTCAAAATATTGACCAAGAGACGAGAAGCAGAGCTGATCTGTGACCCATAAAGCTTTTACTGGATTCACACGTGTCAGCGAGGAAGACGGTCTGCACTGAGCAAAGCCACGGCTTGTTGAGAGTATTAGCATATTAAACATTACAAGAGCACGACAGTTTAGCATGCAGCCTCTAATAGGAGTCTCTACAGGCAGCAGATATAGCAAACTAACAAAAAACCCAATTATCACCCACAGCAGAAAAATCTCACTCATCGCCCACGTTATATTCATTCCCATCTTGGATTTTGTGTGGGTGCCACAATTCTGAGACAAATGCCATTAACTGCTGCGCTGACTTCTGCTGAAGCATGTTTGATCTGATGTTAACTCCTCTTACCAGCACTCCTTTGATCCAGCCGAACTTCACCACTCCTTTAGACTCGGAGGCTTCTTTAGCTGCGGCCTCCTCTGCAGGGGTCAGCTCCTCGCCGTTAGCAAAGCCATCCTCGAACGGCTCCTGCAATCGCAGATAAACACATGCATGAATACGTCTGAGTATGGAGTAACACGCAATGAAGAATCACTCGCGGCCAAAATGAAAACGCTTGGAAGTATAGTAATATTTTAGCACTTATCTTCAAGTAAAAGTTGTTCTCATGTCATAGTTAAAATTTCAAATATTCTCCTTCCGGTAGATTTGCCAACCGCCATTACAAGTTAAAGACGATGCTCAAATGTGTTTAGCCGCCATTAAACCAAAAGAAGAAGAAATGTGGGAGCGTGACGCACGAGAACTAGTGAGGGCTGTTCTAGCGCATCACACATTTGAGCTTCCGTGTTCAGTGTCTTTGATGCGCACTCTTGTAACGACCACTCACTCATTTATCCTTCACGTTTATCTGCCGTCAGACACCGAGAGGTTGTTGCCATAATGCATTGCTACTGGTTGCGTCTTGCTTCGGATTTGAGTGCCAGACTGGCATTGTGACAGCGCAAGCTTCATGCTTTCTAACCATATCTCCACTTTTTACCTTTATGTTGCAATTGTTCTGCTTATTGTACATATAAAATACAAAACGTTTACATCAGTAGACCCAATGTCTTTATAAAGTTTGTGCACCTAAAACAGTATCTTGTATACACACACACACACACACACACACACACACACACACACTTGCAATTGTTCTGCTTATTGTACATATAAAATACAAAACGTTTACATCAGTAGACCCAATGTCTTTATAAAGTTTGTGCACATAAAACAGTATCTTGTATACACACACACACACACACACACACACACGTATATTACTTTTACTGCCTGCACAAACACTGGATTGATTTTAATAGCTTTAATGTACTTGAATTGTGCATCAAACACTAGAAACATACAAGTATCTGATCAGAACTTGGTATTGGCAGATACGCAATATTCAGTGACTGTGGGCACAACAAAAACCTGATTGGGATATCCCTAATATCACCATAAATGATGTACAAGTGGCTAATGCAAATGAACTGCAAACATGAAAACAGTCCTGAGCTCGAGACAGCAGCACAGTTGCTGTCTTTGTGTCTGTGAAAGGTCAAACGCAGGAAGTGTCCCTCCTCCACAGAAACAAAGCCATGACGAAGGCAGCCGGCCATTACAGCTCCTGGGAAATAAACGACCGGCCTGACATCCACACAGAGACTTCACAATGACAATGTGAGGAGTTTACAACATCCTGTCCAGCGCACATAAAGCCCTGGTTTGGACTGTGGAAAAAGCAAGCAGCGGTTCGATGCGAGCGCAGGAGCTGTACTGACATCTGTTAGAGGTGTTCAATGGCAGAGCTGCACGCCGAGGACAAAAGTACAGGAGAAATCTGTCAAAGATCCCGACAGAAGGATCTCTCTTCACTCCACACCAGCACATTTCTTCAGGATATTCGTTCAGCTGAAGGGCACGTGAAGCTTGTGTCCTTGACCAAATGAGTGAGTGTTGATGGGATTCATATGTGACATTGAGTGGAGTGTATTGATGGCCGGTGGCTGCAGGACATACTTTATTACACGCCTAATAACTTGGCAGCACTTTACTAATATTTTTCCCCTCCATCAAAAAAGCCACAACCTTTAACCCGTAATGAATAACCCTGCTGAAGGTGGGGATCTAATAACGAAAGGATTCGTTACCACACATTGTGATTAGTGGTTATTAAAACCTATTCAAAAACACTATTCTATGACTAATAAAGTGACCTAATTCACAGCAGAATCAACAGGATGAACAGCAAGAATTTCAGTCCAGATCATTTCAGTATGAAGCATTATTTTATTCTCTGTTTTAATTGGACTTGATTGCATTTTTTCATTTGATCCGTTTTAATCTGTAAAAATAATTTTGGTAATCCAAAAGCATGTCTAATTAATAATGAAACTTGTTCAATTTAACAGCAATTAGGCCTAATTAAAACATTTATTCATTTTGTTCTTTATAACTTCCCTAATTCCATGTCTCCTGTTTTGATTCCCAGCAGTGAATATGGGAAGGAAGAGTGGCAAACAATATACCAGCAGATGAAGTGGGTGATATAAAAAAAAGAAAAAAGAAAAAAGTGCTAACTTTTGCACTTGGAATAATGAAACAAGCCAGACTTTAAACTGCAATGAGAAGTGCCTTCTGAGAGGTGCAAACGACCAAACACCGTGCGTCAAACAAAGAGCTGCACACACACACACACACACTCAGTGTTTTCTGGTTCATTTCTGCTCCTCACTGCATTGAGTGATCATACAGTACTGTATAATGACCACGTGACCACGAGACCAGCACTGCTTCACACGTCTCTCGCATCTCTCTCCATGCTCTCTCATAGACATGTCAACCCAAGTTAGGAAAGTTAATTGGCAGCTACCTATTTTTCCAAGTCATTTGCAACACCATGCGTCAAACAAAGAGCTGCACACACACACACACACACACTCAGTGTTTTCTGGTTCATTTCTGCTCCTCACTGCATTGAGTGATCATACAGTACTGTATAATGACCACGATGACAACAGACCAGCGCTGCTTCACACGTCTCTCGCATCTCTCTCCATGCTCTCTCATAGACATGTCAACCCAAGTTAGGAAATTTCTGGTTCATTTCTGCTCCTCACTGCATTGAGTGATCATACAGTACTGTATAATGACCACGATGACAACAGACCAGCACTGCTTCACACGTCTCTCGCATCTCTCTCCATGCTCTCTCATAGACATGTCAACCCAAGTTAGGAAAGTTAATTGGCAGCTACCTATTTTTCCAAGTCATTTGCTCTTTGTATGGGTTCCTGCTGAAGCAGGATCTGAATCCACAACACACATTAGCGGATTCAGTCAGACTGAACAGAAAGTGTGCATTAGTGAGGGACCTGTAGCAGCGGCACGGACATGGATGAAAACACGGCTTTGTTTGAGCTTTTCAACAGCTCGTCATGAATCCGCGAGGCTCGGTGAGGGGCACGTGAAAGACCAGACATCACACACGCTCCTATGAGCGCTTCAGAATTTAAGGAACACGAGTTTAAGAAAGAGAAATTTGATGAAATATAATTTTATCAACTGTGTTTTTTGTTTTTGTAATATAAAGCATGCACTGATAAAGCATTTACAACAAAACATGAATTGGCAAAGTAAAGAGTAGGCTAGTTTCCTCCAGCAGACTGCAGCCTTCCGAGTAGGGTTGGGTATCGATACTTTTAAAATGGTTCCGGTGCCTAAACCGGTACTTATTCAAACTAAATAAATAAATAAAAATGGATGAAAAAAAAAAAAGGATGGACTTTCCATTAGCACTATAAACACATGATGTCCGTTTCATTCACACTGCACGCCAGAGGGCGCCCTCGCACAGAGAATCCACACATCCAGTCACTGAAGTAGAGAACTCGTGACCCTCCAGGAAATCCCTCATATGCACAAAGACATGCTATTATAGCTGTGACTGAGTAAACCGAACATAGAAACGTTTTGAATGATAAAACAAAGACAATAAACACTCGACTGCCACAATATAGTTTATCTGTGTTATTCAAGCCATCTCTGGTATTTTCATAAGTATATTTATAATCCATTGCTAATCGATGTATTTTTAAAGAAGCCTATGGAACATATTTTCTGCCTCGTTCTGTGACGAGCTTTTAAAACGGTTCCGGTGCCTAAACCGGTACTTATTCAAACTAAATAAATAAATAAAAATGGATGAAAAAAAAAAAAGGATGGACTTTCCATTAGCACTATAAACACATGATGTCCGTTTCATTCACACTGCACGCCAGAGGACGCCCTCGCACAGAGAATCCACACATCCAGTCACTGAAGTAGAGAACTCGTGACCCTCCAGGAAATCCCTCATATGCACAAAGACATGCTATTATAGCTGTGACTGAGTAAACCGAACATAGAAACGTTTTGAATGATAAAACAAAGACAATAAACACTCGACTGCCACAATATAGTTTATCTGTGTTATTCAAGCCATCTCTGGTATTTTCATAAGTATATTTATAATCCATTGCTAATCGATGTATTTTTAAAGAAGCCTATGGAACATATTTTCTGCCTCGTTCTGTGACGAGAAGCCTCATCAGATCACAGAAGGAAGTATTTGACTGGTGTTGTGGAGTAAAAAGGTTATAATGTTCTCTTTTGTTGGACAACAGGTTTAGAAATGTGAACACAAGGGAGGTTTAGCTTTAGGCGTTTTAGTTTAAGCATGTTTAGCTTAGTTAACGGAAGCCATCAGAGCAAGTGTAATTACTGCCTTCACGCGCTCCTCGATGCTCTCAGTTCCCGAGCTCTGCTTTTAAATCGGAATGTGAAAACAACATGGACACTCGCGTTACTACAAAGATGTGTTGGATCTGTATTATTAGAGCTTTCCCGCTTGAGTTTTCTCAGTCGGGGAATTGTTTTTCTCGTGCGGTGCCGGTGATGATGCTTCTTACGTTCGTTTCGGAGAACCAGAGGACACATATTTCAATCGATCGCTCGGGCATGGCACTGAAATGAGGCACCGAAATCTGCGTTCGGATTCGGTTCTAGTACATACCGGTTACATAGGTACATTTCGGTACCCAACCCTAGTCCAGAGAGCCAGTGCTCTGCCACAGACGCCGATCCTTCAGCACACACACAGCTACGCTGGAGAAGGACAGTGCATCAACGTCTCAATCCGATTCCTCTCTTTCTGCTGATGAAAGATTCACAAGTCCACATTTCTCAAGACTCTGACCTTCC
The DNA here is from genome assembly GCF_001515645.1 of Sinocyclocheilus grahami. Lineage (NCBI taxonomy): Eukaryota > Metazoa > Chordata > Actinopteri > Cypriniformes > Cyprinidae > Sinocyclocheilus > Sinocyclocheilus grahami. Next base: position 34,947 of record NW_015506945.1, read on the forward strand.
AAATGAAGTCGCTTCCCACTAAAACCATTTAGCGGCTTTATTCCCTGTCTGAACCAGATCAAACCCCCTCCTCACTTGTGATCTCCGGAGATGAAGACTGTGAAAGAGGCTTCTTCCATGAAGCAGCTCAAAGACGAAAAGTCTTGTTTTGAGAATATGAAAACTGGAAATGCAAAGCAATATTGTAACAAATTTAACAGCACATGACCAGCACCAGTCCTTGTGCCATCTGACTATGCAGCGTGGTAGCTTGAACAAAGAAAAACAAACATGAAGTCATCCACATAAAAACTTCAGTCTAAATACAACATACATAACGTCAGACAATGCGACAGCTTTTATGACATGCTATTTATTAGTCAGTTTTGAGTGCTCCGAGAGAGTCCAACAGTGCTGACGGGACGCTTCCACAGACTCACGGCATGGAAATGAAGGGATACTGAGCTCCTGAGATATCAGGAAGGGAGGGATGCTGATGGACCCATCTGACATCATTAGCATGGGTAAACAGAAGGCATATTTTACCCATGCGGCTCCAAATGCATCATGGAAAACTATTCCACCACAGTCTCAGTTAGTATGAGGTGAATGGGCCGCTTTGTTGGCCATTTCATTACGGTTTCAAGATCTAGTTTGGTCCTGACATGGGAATGTCACTCTAAACGGGAAGTGAGCACTTGGGTCGCCCCCAGGAGACGCAGGATTATTAGCGTGTCTGTGAACACAGCGTAAGATCACGTGAACAGAAGCAGCGCCACATGTGTGCAGACTTCCTGTGCATGTTTATCTATCAAGCTACTACCACATACTTTCTGTGGGAAAGAAACAAGCCTGTTTAAATGAAAGCGGCAGTCGGAGGATTGTGAGATATCACTGCGTTCACAGCTCACTCTAGCCTTACAAGTTAGTCCTCTCTTTTCTCTTTAAGACTGGTCGTAACATTTTCATGTCGGTTACATAAAGACTGACCAACTAGCTTAGTCTTAGTCAAGGGGGAGATCTGTCTTTTCAGATTCTAATTAGTGCAGACTAGTTCTTAAGATAGTCTCAACAGCAGCTACGATTATGCAACTGGTTCTTCACGCACAGCAGCGCTCGTATTCATAGCAGCTGACGCTTTCACGGAGGAGGACAATACAGCTCACACACATCTGAAGTGGTTTGTGGTAATTCATTTAATTTGGTGTTGAGTTTCACATACTGTGAATAATCCTAGTGATTTTACTGTACTTTCTACAATGCACGCTTTCATTATTTGTCGGTTTGAAAGAGTTCAGTCAGATTGAAGTCTGAATCCAAATAAGGTTTTAATTGGTTTCAGTCGGGTGTCTGATCTAACTTCAACAGCAAAAGAGAGAGATAGTTATATGTACAAACCACATTTGCAGCTGATGCTGATAAGCCACACAGAAAATGATGAACCCATAACCAGCACAGTGTAACAGACAGAAACAGCCTCTTCTAACAGATTGACAAACTAAACCTCATCAGCACAACAGACACTGATCGGAGACACATTCATGTGCATGGATTACAGACACGGGAACACTTGCACAAAAATCGAATCCTGATATGCATCAACATAAGCATGAGGACTTCCAATGAATGAAGCTCAGATTTAAAGAGAGGAATCAAGCTTTCAGAAAACTCAGTTTTGCACGAACTAATCCCTCCAGACGGGACCCAGGGAATGATGGGTAGAGTCCTCCTGCTGGCTGCATGTGTAGATGTGAATGGAGAGGAGAGGAGAGGTGAGCTCATCTCATTCAACAAAGCGGCTCATTGTTGCTGGATCTACTCAAGCCTGATCACAACTGTAACTGAAAACCATTGAAAAGCCCCCAGCAAACCCACAGCACCCATTACAGCTCATTCAGCACACCACATTAAGAGCCAGGGCTCATCTCCCACAATTCATTCATAAGAGATGAGGGAAAAAAATGAAGCATTACATTTCAGTAAGAGATCTCTTAAAAGCCTGACGTGGCATTTTCAGGAATTCAAGCCTGATCACAACTGTAACTGAAAACCATTGAAAAGCCCCCAGCAAACCCACAGCACCCATTACAGCTCATTCAGCACACCACATTAAGAGCCAGGGCTCATCTCCCACAATTCATTCATAAGAGATGAGGGAAAAAAATGAAGCATTACGTTTCAGTAAGAGATCTCTTAAAAGCCTGACGTGGCATTTTCAGGAAGGCTGGGGAACAGCTTTAAAAATGACAAGAACTGGTTTTTAAAAGAAGAGGGGAAAACACACTCTAAAAGCACACATCAGCCAGTACTTGTGACAGTAAAGATATGATTCAGAGCTCCATATGAAAATAATAAACTACTAACACAGCTAATTCAGTAAAGACACCAATTAGTTTGTACAATTAAAGTCTCAAAGTGCTGCAGGCCTCACTGGTTCAGACCTTTGTAAAGACTCAACAGCTGATAGCATGTCTGATTTAAAGTTTATCTTTGAACAGGGTTTCTGCAGATATGAACAAGTTAAATTTATGACTTTTTAATACCACCTTATATGAAATGTAAGACCTAAACCGGTCATGGAAATACACATTTTATTACATACATATGTAATATTTAATGTGTATAAATTAAAAAGAAAACAAAATATCAATGCTGTAATAAATTATATTTATTACTACGATATACAGTGAACTTTTAATGTCAGCAGACAATATTCCATACAAAATATCCCCGCAAAATAACTGTTTATTGGCAAACGAGGGCTTCAAATTAGGATGAAAGTTAGTATGAGAGTGAATAAACATAAATTAAGAGCAGAAAATAAAGAGCGAGACATCCTTGATATTGAAAAGGGTTATTAAAAACACAGTAAGGCCTTAACTCAGTACTTGCATGCTGTCTGACACACACACACAGTCAGACAATAAGAGTATGGTTTATGGATTCAGTTCTCTTTTACAACTTACTGTGCTTAAGCAAAACAGCCTCTGTAATATACATGTAAATACAATTAATCTGAGCAGCCAGTATGTCAAATTCTGTGCATTCAGTCTTAAAGTGACGGCAACCTGAAAATAATGCCGCCTGTGTCATTAATGCCAATCAAACAACAATAAAGAAAAACACTGGCCACTCTTGACCGAAAAACTTTATTAAAAATAATAATTAAATGAATACAGTGAAGACTTCCCAGTGTTTATTTACATACGATTACTACATTTCTGTAGCATTTCTTCCTTCAATGCCACTGTTAAATAACTGAAAAACAAGGTTATATTACAACTTAATATAATATTAACCATTTACATTTATTTAATTTGTATAGTTTGTATAATATTCCATTTGTATAATGAGAAAGTGTGTTAAAAGCCCACACAATCGTTCAGTTAATGCTGACAATGGAGCCAATTGAGAGAACTGTGAGGTGACATACTTCATTGCACACAGCAGGACAAGGATACAAGAGGACTGACCAATGATTGTTGCAAGCATGAACAAACACGCTTTCTTGTCATGAGGAGTGACTTTTGCTAAGAATAGAGCAGGAAAATTCCAAGCAAGTGTCAAAAGAGCCAGCAAAAGTTGTGAGAAGAGTGGCATTTCATCATCTCACCCAGGGAGACGCAACACGCTCGTTTATGCACACACTGGAGCTAAATCACACGCAGCCTTTCCCAAGGCCCACATTAACAAAACACAGACTCCTGGGAAGACTTCATGACACCAAGTCAATCATTTTGCTTCTAACAGCATGAACAGTACAGTGAGAAGTGAAGTTCAGTGGCAGTAAACATTCTCCAGGAACTCAACAGGACAGATATGATAGTTTGTCATGAACTTGTGCACTCGATGCTGAAAGTGCTAAGAAAGGTAAGAACAGTAATAACTAAAGCTATGGGAGACTTACTGTATATTACAGAGTATTCCAAGTTTGCTGACTTTGTAAATTCCTGTTTCTTTACGAGTACACACTTGATTAGAGGAGGTGTACTGTATATGACTCTGCTTTGCACATGAACATTTTTATACGCAAGCATAATTTGAGAATAAATAAATAAATAAATAAATAAAAAGGCCACATGATGCTGCTGCAGAGACACATGAGAGCGCACAGGGGAGGAATGATGGGATACTGCAGTGTTTGTAACCATCAGAGGAAGACACTGATCTGACAGACATGTGACCTCACTGATGATGTCGCCTGCAGCAACACAGTGAAAGGCATAAGACAGCCAGTGTCAGCACACATGACAGCCACCATACTGCAGCGCTCCGAGAGCGACGGCCACCAGCGACGGCCACCATACTGCAGCGCAGCGCTCCGAGAGCGACGGCCACTATACTGCAGCGCTCCGAGAGCGACAGCTCCAAAAAACGTAAATTGTTTGTCATGTTGACCATAAAGAGTACTTTAAAGGGGTCATATGATGTTGCTAAAAAGAACATTATGTTGTGTATTTTGTGTAATGAAATGTTTATACAGTTTAAGGTTCAAAAAGCACATTATTTTCCACATACTGTACATTATTGTTTCTCCTCTATGCCCCGCCTTTCTGGAACGCATCGATTTTTACAAAGCTCATCGGTCTGAAAAGCGAGGTGTGCTGTGATTGGCCAGCTATCCAGTGTGTTGTGATTGGCCGAATACCTCAAGCGTGTGATGGAAATGTTACGCCCCCCACCATTACTGTGATGCCGTGTCCCGGAGCGACGAGACAAAAACATTAAAACCCATTATAAACCAGGCATTTGTTGCATCCAGTGGGGACATAATTACAGATTATAATGACTTATACTGTCTTTTTACATGTTGCATCGCACCGTGTAAACATAAAACCATGTCTGCATTTGTGATCGGAGAAATGACAAACAACAAGTGCTACTCTACACTGCCCAAAACTCGTGTTTGAATCGTCAGTGGCAAATTCTTTAAATATGAAAACATACTTACAGTCTATGAGTCAGAACAGCCGGCATTGTAGTCTACTCTACCAGGATCAGGAAACAGTCCTCCATAAAATGTGCTGCACACATCTGAATATTTGGGTTGAAGTGTTCTGGAACAGTGTTGTAAATACAACTTAACCACTGATTTCTAGTCGTGTCCTCTTTTGGAAGACCAAACAAAGTAGTTTCACTTTCACAATGAAACACATACATGTTGCATCGCACCGTGTAAACATAAAACCATGTCTGCATTTGTGATCGGAGAAATGACAAACAACAAGTGCTACTCTACACTGCCCAAAACTCGTGTTTGAATCGTCAGTGGCAAATTCTTTAAATATGAAAACATACTTACAGTCTATGAGTCAGAACAGCCGGCATTGTAGTCTACTCTCCCAGGATCAGGAGACAGTCCTCCATAAAATGTGCTGCACACATCTGAATATTTGGGTTCAAGTGTTCTGGAACAGTGTTGTAAATACAACTTAACCACTGATTTCTAGTCGGGTCCTCTTTTGGAAGACCACACAAAGTAGTTTCACTTTCACAACGAAACACACAGCGTCTCTACGACATAGCGGCGGCAACAACAAAGTTACGCCTTCTTTCGTTGCGTGCACATTTGGGCGGTGTTATGCAAATCTTCTCACACAGTGACGCAGACATGTGGAGCGTGTTTAAACGAGACGTTTTAGGAGGGCATGGACGAGTCTCAACTTTGATAAAGAATATCTCTTTGGGTTTGAGACTTTAGTGTTTGCAACTTCAGGGATCTTATCTATTCATGAACAGCTTGTAACACTCCAAAGAGAAAGAACAACTTGAAATCGCATCATGTGACCCATTAACGGTCTGGTTTCTCCAAATTTCAAATAGGAGCAAAAATCTGCCTTTAAACTTGAAAGAAATAAAGTTTGATCAATTGAAAATGTGATAATTATCGATATTGACTGATATGAAAAAAATTATCGTGATCATTTTGGCAATATTGCCCAGCCCTAACAGCAGCACTCAGAGAGCGATGGCCACCATTTTAGTCAAGCATCAAAATTGGTTTCTTACAGATTTCTTATAGGTTTATGTTGGGTTTGCTAGATTAGGGAACAAGCTAAAGAAGATTGTGTGCGTTTTGTAAAATGTAAATAATATTATGTTTCTACTATAATTCATCATTAAAACAAATATTCAAATGGTGGCTGTAAAAAATTATGACAGTTATTCAAACATACATTAATTAAAAGACAAGTTAAGTAAAAGTTTAATATGTAATTTAATGCATGTTAATTGGAATGCTCCTCTCTAGAATAATTTTTTCTAACCAACACTGAATGTCCTGTGGTAAATGCTAAGTTGCATGACATTGTTCACAAGCGGTTTAAAACGCTGACTGAGTGATTACATGAGAGACTTCAAGAAGCTGTACTGTTTCTTTCAACATTCGGTTCACTTGTGCTCTGTGCTGCTTAATGAACGGTCTCATTTTTGGTTCATCACTAGTGATCTCATATGAAGCTCATTTTGATGACAAACTCACTGAAACACTGAACTCAGGTGTGATAAAGGTAATGCGTGACCACTGGGATGCTGCCTGCATTGCACTCATGGGAGGAGCATCACTATGGAGACGGGGCCGGAGGCGCCGGGGGACCAGTGCTCCTTCACCTGTTGTTTTAGGCCCGTCCCAGCATGCTTTTACCCTCTACTGACACCAGGACAATCATTACATCACCTGTGCGGAGATCACATCACAATCACTAAATAAATCACGCTGGCATTCCTCAAGGACCTGGAAGTAACTCAACATCTTGCCATCTTGATGAAAACACCAAATGGACAGTCAAATGATTGCCATGAAATTGCCATGCCTGACATAGTGGTAACCATTTGCAATGCTGTGCTGTCTTGTGGCTATGAACAAGAAACAAACAATTCCAAGAGTTAATTAACCTGTTTGAGAACCACCATTTGACTAAAGTCATTTGCAAAGCAAAGACTTATGTTTGGCAATTTTAACTAAACCACCACTGACATGGTCTTCCAGTGTTGCCATGTCCTCTTATTATCTTTAGGTCTGTTGTTTGGACATGGCTCATAAAGTGAGCCACTTCATGGAGTGAGTAAAGTGGGCAGTTGTGGGTCACAATATTTTTTCCAAAATACAGCATTCGGACTTTGGATTTCGGTTTATTGTGGTCTTGTATTTGTTTGCCATTTTTCCCAGCAAGATCTGGCAACACTGAGTCTTCGGTCCCGAGGCCACAGGGAGACAGACCTGTGTCTAAAGATGCAAATGAGTCAGGACTTGCTCCTTTTTCTCTGTGATTTTTACAGTTCTCATAACATAAATCCCTAACATTATGTTTTCCACCCAGCTTTGGCAAAGCATCTGTCAAATGAACTGAAACTGAAGCGCGATCTGGCTTAGTGACCTTCTCAAGTGTGAAGGGCAGTGTATAGTATACGGTCTGTTGTGCTGCACATATCAGCGTGCATGAGCCGGTGGTTTAGACAAAAGTATTCTCATTTTACACTACTGTAGTATAAAGTCAAATAATACACTTATGAAATATTAACTTGTATAAACATTTATTTTATGGTTGAGTTGTTTTATGCCAATATATCACGGCCTTTGGATTAACAATAACAATTTTTATTTATTATTGTGATTATTTTCTTCCAGCTGTCTGGCATCCTAAAACTCGAGTGTAAATGTAAGGTAGACTGAATATCAGCGGAGATCAGCACAATTAGATGAGCCCCAGATACAGATCCTCAGTGAAGACCTTGTCTCAGACGGCCACCGGGACAAGACCACAGGAACCAGATGAGTCCTCTGCACAATGTGGCTTTGCTGCAGCCTGGAACTGAACTGCTGGTTTTGTCTGACCAGAGGAGAACTGGCCCCTGACTGAGCCTGGTTTCTCCCAAGGTTTTTTCTCCATTCGGTCACCGATGGAGTTTTGGTTCCTTGCCGCTGTCGCCTCTGGCTTGCTTAGTTGGGGACGCTTCATTTCCAGCGATATCGTTGACTTGATTGCAAATGATTGCACAGATACTATTTAAACTGAACTGAGCTGGATGATGACATCACTGAATTGAATGATGAACTGCCTTTAACTGAAGATTGAGTGTTTACTATTATCACTTTGCATTATTGACACTCTATTTTCCTAATCAATGTTGTACAGTTGCTTTGACACAATCTGTATTGTTAAAAGCTCTATATAAATAAAGGTGACTTGAATAAAAGGCAGACTGATGCCCAGTTCAGACTACATGATTTTAGCCTGATTTTGCCATGATTTGCTTGACGTAGGGTGTTGTGGGGATTCGCAAACGACAATGGGCGTCGGGACGCAAGATTCCATCGCTTCAGCTCGTGTAGTGTGTCATAGTGGACGACAACCGGTTCCGCGTCTGCGATGCTTCATGACATCACGACAGAAAGACTAGCAGGTTTCTTTTTTTTTTCCGTCGTCCGCGATGAGTTCTGTCACATTGGTGACGTTGACCAATAGCAGCACAGAAGCTCTTTCATACACAGGTTTCAAACATGGCGAAACGAAAGAGAGATGATGGTGCCGCCAGGTGGAGTTATGAGACGGAGGAAAGGTTCGTGGAGCTGTGGCTCCTGCCTGTATCTACCCACGAGAGAACAAAGAAAGAAAAATGCTGGCGAACTATAGCGGAAGCGCTTCAGCAATGTTTACACTCTTGTTTTCGGAAGTCAGTCGCTAGTTCCGCCTTCTCGATGACATCACGCGATGAATGGTCGGGAAGCACCGTGTAGTCTGACATGTTTCTTGTCCACGCCATGACAAGATTTTAGGAGTCAAAATCATGTAATCTGACACAGTGACTATCGTGACCGACAAAAATATTGTGTAGTCTGAAATCGGTATGACACAATATCAAAACTAAAAAGATGTCGGAGTCCACTTTAAAGACCAGGTACAGGTCAAAGCAGAGACTGAATCTGCACACTGAAAAAGGTTTGGAGCTCTTCCTTCTGAACTCTAAGCGCACCAGATTGATGCATTTAACTTCTAAAAGCAATGCTGCAGTAGAGGTGTTAGAGATGTTCTGATGATGGCTCACAGTCAGGAGAAACACCACAGCACCTCATCTCGGTCTGTTCAGTCTTTCTACATGTGGCCACTTCCACCTCCGTGTCGCTTTAACCGCTTCCACCGCATTTCTCACGCCTTTTACCTTCTCGTGACAAAAGCAGCAGGCGGCCACACATTTGCAATTTCCCTAAATTACTTAATGTTACTACACTTTACATCAGCAGAAAACAGTGAAGACATTACAGGTAAATAAATGTGCAAGCTAGCCAAAACTCCCGACGACCATCCTCAGCAAGCAGTCATGCTTCTCTTCACGGCTGCTGTCTGAGGCTTGATGTGACGACGGCAAGCGCAGCATCTGCGCGTGACAGAGAGAGGATGATGCTGGTCACTATCAGTCAGTCTCTCACAGCATCAGTATTTCAGCATGTGTTTCTGCTCGGTCACACCGCTGGAAATAAATCGTTCCTGACAGGACTTCGCTCTCGCTGGTCAGTCTCATGCGTCCGCATCGAGCGTCAGTCACACTACAAAAACGTGCGGCGCCAAACTTTCAGCGAGAGACAAAATTAATGAATGATCTACTAAATGTGACATAACGTGTCGCTCTAATGAAATACTGTTAAATAACTGTTAAAGCAGCGACTGGAAAACCCCACGCCGATGTCACAGCCATAAAGACTCACTGGCTCACACATCAATATCTGCTCAAACTCACTGCCAGCAGCCAATAAAACACTTTCCATCCAGCCATGGATTTGCTGTACAGTACCCTCCTGTGCATAACTTCAATAGGAAAACTCTTCGATCTTCAACTTCACTAGTGTTCGCTTTACGTAACGTCTCAAAACAGACCGCTTGAATCAAAACGCATGCATCTCACAGGTTTGATAGAAAGCAAAAAAAAGGGAATCACATCAGCCACTTCATGAAGATTATCTGGACGGGATCAGATTAATTGACATCCATTAAAAAGGACAAACAGAAGAAAATAGCTTTGTAAAATCCCCCACAGCTTAACTCCGTCCCCAACAATACAAACAGCTGAACAGATGTATTTATAGCAGCCGTGTTGACTTACTGACAGCAGCTACACAACACACACAAACACAGAGAAAGCAGCAGACGGACATCACACATCTGCTTACCGAGCCTCCACGAACGACAACACATTCGTCTTCCTGCAGGTGAAAGAAAACCCTAATCACAAGAGCCCGTTTACACTTTTACACGCTTCTCTGACCTATCTGCTCACAAAAACAGTAGGTGTAAATGCATTCTGACACACCATTCAATCACTCAAAGCACTTCAGGAGGCGGTTTAAGACGCCTTCGGCTAAGTGTAAATGCCTGTATAAACCTTATACATAAACTCTGCTCCTCCCAAAATAGGTTCAACAAAAAACCAAAGAAGCTGTGAGAGCATGTTATAACGGCTCCAGTCAGACAGCACACTTCTGCAAACGAATGCCGCTCACTGTGCTGCAGTCACTCAGATTCAGATACAGTGACCGAGAGCAAATAAACCCACAGTGAAACACCAGCACAGCATTTACATTAGATTTACATACACTTCATTCACATCATATTTAGCATTAGAGGAAGTACTAGCGATGGCAGAGTTCACAGACAGCACAAAGCAAATCACAGTTCTGTCCCTCAGCTGTGCTTCACTCACTTTACTCCGTCTCATGATTACAATTACTGCCGCAAAGGAAAACAAGTGCCGTCAAAAACGCAGCACAAGACATGTTTTATTCATGCTCCGCTGCTGCTACACACTGCGCAGTTCATGCAGCCGATGGTCAGGCCGTCAGCGGTTATCTGCGGCATCTGTTCTTCAGAAAGCCACCGAGTGCTTCACTCTGGAGCTGTTTGGCTCAAATGAGCGGAAACAACTGTAAAACGCTTGTGCGTCATAACTCGTCTCAAAGAGGCTTTTCTAAAACTTGGCATCAAAGCATCTTACAAATGCACTTAACTAGATAAACTGCCAAGTCATAATAGCTAGTGTCGTCAGCGAGCTGAATGGTCGTGCCTCCGGCTGAAACTGCTCCCAGACTCACTAGAGCAGCGCCAGGCCTTCACAGCAAGCAGCTTCAGGACGCTCTCCAGACCTGCTGTTCCCCACAACTGAACCGCTTCTTACACTGTTAGAGCACACAGATCACGTCATGAACACAGCAGGTAGGTTCTGTGTCTCAACAGGCCTTTTCATCGCATGAGAGAAACAGAGCAAGACATGCTCACTCACGCACACACACACACACACACACACACACACACACACACGTTTTTTTTTGTGAAAAGCGGGGACTCTCCATAGGCGTAATGGTTTTTATACTGTACAGACCGTATATTCTATTGTCCTACACCAACCCTACCCCTAAACCTACCCCTCACAGGAGACTTTGTGCTATTTCAGATTTTCAATACACTCCATTCTGTGTGATTTATAAGCGGTTTGAAAAGTGGGGACATGGGGTAATGTCCTGAAAAGTCACCTTCTCCTTGTAATACCTGTCATACCTTTGTCATTATACACATTTATGTCCTCATTTGTCACAAAAA
>NW_015506945.1:47710-72483 GCF_001515645.1 Sinocyclocheilus grahami
TTTTGAAAAGTGGGGATATGGGGTAATGTCCTGAAAAGTCACCTTCTCCTTGTAATACCTATGTCATACCTTTGTCATTATACAAATTTATGTCCTCTTTTGTCACAAAAACACACACACACATCGGAGTCCCTCATGGTCACACACTCATGCTCACACACTCACTCACTCACTCACTCACTCATGGTCACACACTCATGCTCACACTCTCTCACACACACACACACACACACTCTCACTCACTCATGGTCACACACTCATGCTCGCACACACTCACTCACTCACTCATGCTCACACACTCATGCTCACACACTCTCACACACACACACACACACACTCTCACTCACTCATGGTCACACACTCATGCTCGCACACACTCACTCACTCACTCATGCTCACACACTCATGCTCACACACTCTCACACACACACACACACACACTCTCACTCACTCATGGTCACACACTCATGCTCGCACACACTCACTCACTCACTCATGCTCACACACTCATGCTCACACACTCATGCTCACACACTCACTCTCACACTCTCACACACTCATGGTCACACACTCATGCTCGCACACACTCACTCACTCACTCATGCTCACACACTCATGCTCACACACTCATGCTCACACACTCATGCTCACACACACACGCTCACTCACTCATGCTCACACACACACACACTCTCACTCACTCATGGTCACACACACTCACTCACTCATGGTCACACACACTCACTCACTCATGGTCACACACTCACTCACTCATGGTCACACACTCACTCACTCACTCATGGTCACACACTCACTCACTCACTCATGGTCACACACTCATGCTCACACTCTCTCACACACACACACACTCACACTCACTCACTCATGGTCACACACTCATGGTCACACTCTCTCACACACACACACACACACACACACACACACACTCACTCATGGTCACACACACACGCTCACACATTGGAGTCCAGAGAAAGAATGTAAACACCGCCTGGCCTTGTGTTTTCACAACACTGAACTACATGTACAATGATACAGTGAAGGGTCTGATCTTCAGATATCATTTCCCACCATCAGCATCCTCACACGCACCGCAGTCACTGCGCACATAGGTCAAAGGTCACAGCGCTGCATGCCGATTCTGAAGTGTTATAGAGCATCACCACCAGGACAAACATTTGATATGAAGCTGGTGTTTACTGATCTCATCTAACGTCTGATACTAACCCACTAAACTGGTCACATGTTTTCATTGCTGACCCACAAACGCCTGTGTGTGCAGTACTGATCCTCGCCCAAGCCCGTGTGTTCTCAGGTCTGTGCGCTCGGTAGTAGCCCGCTGAAGCCCCGTGTGCGTGTACCTTGTCCAGCTCGTCGTGCAGCTCCGAGAGCGTGGGTCTGATGAGCTTCTCGCCCAGCGGCGCGGCGGTCTGCCGGTAGAAGTCGATGTTGGGCACGGCGTCGATGGTGTTGTGTCCGAAGGTGCGGAGGTAGTAGGTGTTGGTGTGGGTGTCGTAGTGATGGTGCTGCTGGCCGCCGCTGGACGAGTGCAGGCTGCCCTCGCTCATCACCGTGTCCCCGTTCTGCGCGCAGTCCGCCGGCGCCGCGTCCGGACTCGAGGCCGCGAAGTTCACGACGCGAAACCGGCCCTTGGCTTCCTCTCCGCCGGACGCGGAGTCCCGGAGCGGCTCGGCGGGGTACTCGGGCGGCGAGGAGTCCGAGGCCGCGGCGCACTCCGACACCAGGTCCACCTGGAAGCGGCTCTGGCTCGGCGTGGGACCGGCGGGCTTGATGGAGAGATGGTCGCTCGCGGCGGCGGGGGGCGGAGGGGACGCCGACATGACAGAGAAGCCTCCTCAGAGCCGAGAGTGTCCGGTGAAGTGCGGCGGAGCCGGTGGAGGCGACACTGATGCTGCAGGAAGACTAGAACAACGCCGCTCATGCGGATGCAAACGGAGAACAGCGGCGCGTGCGTCCAGCCTGAACGCGTGTGAGGAAATATCCGACGCGCTCCAGAGGACGCTAACGAGCTCCGTGAACCGAGCGTTCGCCGTGATGCTGCGCGACCTTGCCGCAACGCCGTGTCTCGTCGCTTTATAGGCACTGCAGTGGCGGCTATGCTGGGCGGCATCGCGAGAGGAGGCGCTCTCGCGAGAGTTGCCCGCTCCATCAGGGGTGAAGACTCACACGCAGGCGAATGAGAAGTTGAGTCACCTTGCATCGCGACATTGGGACGAAATATAAGTGTATCTACATAAAACACATCGCTTCGGAAATGCTGTGTCCTATGGACATAACATTTAGTTTAGAGAGAGAGAGGCCCACAAAAGCGGCTTATTCAGTCTAGTGAATCCTCTCCTTTCAGAAGAATACATTTCCAGTTGCTGTGCTGCAGAAGAAGCGTCTGAAGACCTGATCATCTGCACACGATGCTCTCACAGATTCAGACATCTGTGCTCTCAGTTTTGCTCTTTGCTCACAGATTCAGACATTCAGAAAGATTTGTAAACCATTCCGTCAGTTTAGAAATCTGTTCCCACCGATTAATCAGCAACAGTCTAACATTAGAAAGTGTATTTCTAATATATTCTACAAATAAACATAATAACTCTGAAAATCACTAAAAACATATTCTCAGATTATTGTACTATAAGTATACTTAATCAAGTTTAAGACAAAAATGATATGCTAAGCTTCCTAACAGCTCCAGACACATTAATGACGCTATTTCAAATTGAGTTAAAGAATGAGCGTGAAGTTTTACGACAAGCTGTAGAGAGGTCACGGCTCTGTTTAGACACTGAACTCCTAACATAGCAAAGACGCCAAAGAACTTTAGCCAAACATAACGTGTTCGGATGTTCCCTGCTCTGCCATAAACAGAATTAAAGGTGATTTGGTTCATAAACATGTTTTGTTGCTGGATGAAAGTCTCTTCACGTCCCGACAGCAATCGCTGAGTAAAGTGCTCTACATTTATTTATATCAAGATCCAGATAAAATGCTCATCCACCCAGATTATTCAGTCGGAACATTATGATAGGCTAAATAATTGTACTACTGTAATGTTGTGGGCTGTGTCTGAGCAGTAATGAGACTGATTCTGGTTGGCACTCATGTGTCTGGAGGAGGCGTGGCTTTGGAGACTGATTTGCAGGGAGGAGGGGGTCTTATGCTGTCAAAGCTAGCTTGCTATTGCTAGCCTCTCGCCTACCCTGCCTTTAAGCCACTGTTCAGTTTCTTTTGTTAAAATCTTAAAGGGTTAGTTCACCCAAAAAGGAAATTTAGACTGAATGTACGTTTTATTAGACTTAAAATTAGACAAAAATGTGAAAATTGACTCGTTCCGGTGGATGACGGAGGACGTATGCGCAGCGTAAGCGCCTCTGAGATATGCTAGTCTCGTGAGTTTGTTTACAGGCGCAAAGGAAGCAAAGTTTCCTTACTTTAGCAGGAAAACCAGTCTCCTCTTGGCTTGTATCCAACTCCTCCGACAATCTTCTTTACAAATCCTTGGTTTGATTTCTAATTCGTGAGTGGCGTTTGTTTTGCTGTCGCTCCTCTGCGCTTCTGTGTTCGTCACTAATCACCAGCGCATACGTCATCCGCCGGAATAGTCAGGAGACGTGAGAGAAAACTGTTTATAATGTTTGAAACATGGATATTTGTCTTATGAAAACGCATGGATTCGCTACAGGAGGCCTTTATTCACCCCCCGGAGCCGTGTGAGGCATGGTTTATTATGGATGCACGCACTTTATTTGACTTCTTTTGGACTGTTGAACAAAAACACCCTCCTACTCTCATTCTAACGCTTGGCAGAGCCAGGACCATTTTTAATATAACTCTGATTGTATTCGTCTGAAAGAAGAAAGTCATCTACACCTAGGATGGCTTGAGGGTGAGTAAAACATGGGCGGAGGGAACAAATCATAGTAAAATTGATACACACACTAAGCCACTGATTTAAACCCAAAAAATCATGAATGTGCCAAAGCTTCATGAAGCTGTGTTTCGAAAACATCCATTACTGTTCATCTCGTGTGATGGATATTATTTTGCATGATGTTCACGATGTACAGGAATGATGTTAGGGTGTGTAAATAATGACTGAATGTTCATTTTAGGGTGGATTATAAACTGCAGTCCTCTTAAAGCTCATGTCTAGAGCGCTCACATAAGTTCACCTCACCCTGGAAAACACAACCGGATTTTTCTATTGGCTTTTGGATTATTGCAGAAAATAAGCTCTTTGGCAAACAAAAGTTTATGATTCATAATACATGTGTTGATACATATGATACATGTGTTGTTCATCATGTTAATCTTCATTATGAATTATGAAGCCTAAATACAATTGGCAGAAGTACGTAGGCTATAAATAATCCACATAATGTTCTCATGACTTCAACAGCTCTTTCAGTCTTATTTCAGGCATTTCACCAAAAAACAGAAAGAAACACCCTTCAAAAACCCTGTGACTTCTGGACAATGGAACCGGAAGTGCTAAAGTCGTAACTCATTTCCAGGTTTCAGCTACAAAAACCTGTCACCTCTTGGACTAGTACTGTACTGCTCTCTCAGCTGGCTCTGTGTTTGTCTTCAGGTGTGTGAGCTGCTGTTGCAGATCTTCTCTGACGTCTCTGTCGGAGCCTGTTTGACTTCTCCTTCCCTCTCGCTGGCATCAGATGTGTGCTGTGAAGCTGACGGCATATTCCTTTATCTGTGCTTTCATTTAGTGCAGTCCCAGGGCCATGCGCTGTCCTGTACTGACTACAGCAGTGGATTCCAGTCCCTACAAAGCTCTTCTTTTATTAGCAAGACAGATATATTCAACTAAACGAAGCCTAAAATGGCAAACACAGCTACAACAGCTACAGCTACAGCACTGCTCGCTCTGACAGACTGACTCACTGAAATCAGGCTGCTTTGTGCATCTCAGAAAGTCTACAAACGCTTCTGCCAACAAATGAAGGTTTTGTTTGTTTGTTGTTTTATTGAAACTGTTAGAAAGGTGATTCAAAGACTCAGAATACTCAAAGACACTCAATAGTCACTTAGTGGGACAGCATTATTGTCTAGTTCCAGAATTTATTGTTTAAAATTATTATTATTATTATATTTTCCTTTCTTTTTATCTATCTATCTATCTATCTATCTATCTATCTATCTATCTATCTATCTATCTATCTATCTATCTATCTATCTATCTATCTATCTATCTATCTTTCTTTCTAGTTCCGAGCAATAAAAGTGGCCTTCTTTAGATTAGTTTAGTATCTGGAGCGTCAGGAGTTGTAGATTTGTGTACAGGCTCAAAACTTTCTTTGAAAACACGCCAGTCTAATGATGTGCTTAGAAAAGACAGCTATTCCATGTGAGAACTTGCAAGGAAACTTAAAATATCTTACAATGCTGTGAACGACTCCCTTCACAGAACAGCGCAAGCTGGTTCTAACCAGAAGAGAAAATGAGTGGGAGGCCCCGGTGCACAACTGTGCAAGAGGACAAATACCTGAGATTGTGCAGTTCAAGACAAAAACAGGTACTCCACTGGCAACTTCATTAAAGGGCCATCAAACACTTTTTTAGCAGTGATTTTAGCAGAGGTGTTTGTGTTGCACATCAGAAGACAATGCTAGCATCTGTTCATTTTAATTGTTGGAGAGAACCGGTTCATTTTGTGCTTTTTTTTTTTTAATGCTATTTTCATCTTCCAGGTTTAAAATAATCGACATCGTGTTGATGTCACAGATTGTGACGTGGCAAAGGACTAGTACTTCGATGACGCTTTGGTCTCCCATAACTATTCATAAGACTGAGTTTTCTTATGCTAGGAGAAGATGCTTCGCTTAATTATTCACAACAGCATGTGTTGATTTGCTGTGACAGACGCTTCAGACTGTGAGATTGCGTAGATTAACATAGAGTTCATGGATTGAAGGAGAGTGTTTGTTTTTGCTTTGTAAGAGTTTGGCACAAATGCGATTCATTCACTGTTTTTACAGCTGCTTGATGCAACCAATAAAAAAGGCTTATTCATATTAATACCGCAAAATAAGCCTTAAAAGTTATTGGCGACAGCGCGTTCATGTTTTCGATGCAGAGTGCATTTATTTGTTTTTAACTCAATGGGAGTGAAATGAAACCAAAGCTGTCTGTGTCCCCTCTTCCCCTCCGCTCACCTTGCCCACTTGTTAGCATTTTTCAAAACTGTGGAGAACAGGGCTTGACATGAACTTTTTTTTGCTCACCAGCCATTGTATTAGTAGTTTTCCAAAAGCACTAGCCACTCAGCATTTTCACCGGCCATAATTTTGTTGCTGGGAAATTAACTTTTATTTGATTGAAGTTACTGCATACTAAAATTAATTTAAATTGATTTCCAGGTCGTTTTTTGTTTTTGCCTGTTTAAAGGCCATTTTTTTTCCCCCTAACCATATTTAATGCATGCATCATATTTCATATCAAATTCTTACATTTAATTAATCATTTCAGTTAATATAATAAGACACTATAGGGTTGTTACCAATCAAATAAAATCAGTATTAACAAAACCTCTTTTTGAAGAAGAAACAGAAGCAGCTGATACAGATGCATTTACACTGCAAAATTACAACAGCATAAATATGAGCTTTGTGTTTATTTAATATTAAATGTTGTAAAAATGCAAAGATAAGCTACTTTTAAATATGAAAGAAAACTGCCAGTAGGTGGCAGCAAGTCTTAATGAGTGAGTCATTGAGTCATTCATTCAAACGATTCATTCAGACGGCTGATTCATTCAAGAATGAAGCGAGTGCCTGGCTGCGTCCGAAACCGCCTACTCAATGAGTAGGTACTTAATTTCAATAAGTACTTACTTAACGAGCGCTAAAAGAGTAGGTACTCTACAGCCAAATCTTGTTAAGTATGAATGAGATCCAGACTTCATCCGCCATGTTGACGTTATCATGTGATGTTATCATTGATTATATGAATATTATGATTATTTAAAGAAATTTAACCATGTCATTGTGCCTCTTTTTCCATGTATATAATCTCATACTATAATGCTTGCAAACCCATTATATTGATGTTTTCTGCGGTTTGTCATTATGATTGTTCATTGTTAAAGATACAACCATCTTTCCCTGAGCTGGTATGTAATAAGTTCTGCAGTATTAATAATAAAAAAAAAAGATAAGATGGACGGGTGCACTAACACCTCACAGCATCAGTAACTCCACAACACTACCTAGTACGGTTTTCCTCAGCGTTTGTAATATTTGTATCTGCACAAAGGAGACATCGATCAGCTGCTAGAAGATCTCGCCTTTGGAGAAGACTGTTCATTTTACACTCGACAGATTTAAGTATTACTACTTACAAGTTAAGATTACCCCAGAATGCATTGCTAGCCCACCCCAACACTTATGAACAATAATAATGATAAATGCTGACCAATAATTTTATATATATATATATATATATATATATATATATTAGTAAAACAAGCTAAATGTAATTTTTTGTCATATGCCATAGCTATGCATGAATACACACTAGACAAACGCAGCCAAGGTGACTACATCTCAATTTTCAGTCAAGTAATGAATGCACAAGTTAATGAAACAATTATAAGTTATTTACTGACAACAGGAAACATGAATAAATATAAATGTGGGTTTTTTTTTTTTTTTTGTGTGTATCTTTGGTACAAACGCTCAGTAAAGCTGCTTATTTCTTAAAGGTACTACTTTTTCTTTTTGGGGGGTTTAAAGGGTTAGTTCATCCAAACATATAAATTCAGTCATTATTTACTCGCCTCCACACTGTTCAATCCTTGGGGGGTTTTTTATATTTTTTTTCCTGAACACAAAAGGTGATTTTAGTTAAGTTTGTCCTGCTGGTTTCGGTTCATACAATATCAGTCCATGGAGCCTGACTTTCAGAAGCTTCATGACTTTATTTGATGATGCTTTTAAAGCTTCTGAAACTCGGGCTCCATTGACAGATGTATGAACAAACCAGCAGGACAAACTTGACCAAACTCACATCCTCAGTGTCTTTTGGTCTTTCTCTAGATGTTCTCGCTGGCTCTGGGGTCACTGAGGATGAAGAGACCACAGCAGCATCCGGTCCTGATGAGACAGTAAGAGGTGGAGTGATGGAGCGTCTCATCCATGGAACTGGACCATTTCCAGGATACTGCTGTGGGCTCTCCATCCTCATTGCTCACACCAGTCTGCAGACATTTCAGATCCTGCAAAGATGCAGTCATTTTAACAGCACAATGACATTTGATTTCTGTATTAGAAGTAACAGAATGATCTTACTTTATATTTTTGTTTCAGGTTTTCCCTTTTTTTCCCCACAAATGCCACCGTCACCTTTCCTTGCAGGTCCTGCTCCACAAAAGCTCTGCAGCAAATGCACAGGAATCAAGAATCAGAAAAGTGCTGTGATGACTGTTTGAAATTAAAATAAACTACAACTTAAGATTTAAAAAATGTTTTATTCCTTTCTGTAGTATACTCACTGAGAGCCTTTGATGGCAGCATTGCTTCATTAGCCGCTCTCGTCTCCGCCGGATAAGCAGACGTGTGTGCTCATCTGTTCCTGTAACATCCACATCAAGTTGCCTCTGAGATTTGTGTGCTCAAAACTACATTTACATTCTGAGCTAGTTGATGATGTGTTAAGTAGCTTTTTATCGAACACAACTGTTCCTCAAAAACAACCCAATTTGGGTTATCTTTGCAACACAGCGCTGGGTCAAAAAGGGACAAACCCAGCGCTGGGTTGTTTTAACCCAACAAGTTGGGTTATATGTTTGACCTAGCATGCTGGGTTGCTTTTTTATGGTTTAAAATTACTACACTGCTAGACTAAAATGAACCCAAATCGAGCCAGACATTAAATCTACAAATCTTGTTCATTTTAAAGGGGTCATATGATGCTGCTAAAAAGAACATTATTTGGTGTATTTGGTGTAAAGAAATGTGTTTATGCGGTTTAAGGTAAAAAAAAACACATTATTTTCCACATACTGTACATTATTGTTTCTCCTCTATGCCCCACTTTCTGAAACACGTCGATTTTTACAAAGCTCATCGGTCTGAAAAGCGAGGTGTGCTGTGATTGGCCAGCTATCCAGTGTGTTGTGATTGGTCGAATACCTCAA
The DNA here is from genome assembly GCF_001515645.1 of Sinocyclocheilus grahami. Taxonomy (NCBI): domain Eukaryota; kingdom Metazoa; phylum Chordata; class Actinopteri; order Cypriniformes; family Cyprinidae; genus Sinocyclocheilus; species Sinocyclocheilus grahami. Next base: position 56,895 of record NW_015506945.1, read on the forward strand.
GCGTGTGACGGAAATGTTACGCCCCTCACCATACTGTGATGATGCCCTATCCCGGCGCGAAAGACCAAACAAAGTAGTTTCGCTTTCACAACGAAACGCAGCGTCACACACAGCGGCCTAGAGTGAGCAGAGGCCGTGGGCTTGAGAATGGCGCGGCCGGCAGATTCAACGAAGGAGCATCCGGCGGGCTTGAGAACGGCGTGCGGCAACCACATGTGACGACCCCGGACTGGACTCTGCTTCGTCCACGGTGAAAGCCGATCCGGTGATCCACAGCACTAAGTTGATGTATTTCCTCAGCGACCAGCACGGATCAGCTCTAGACATGAAGAAGACCAAACAAAGTAGTTTCGCTTTCACAACGAAGCACACAGCGTCTTCAGGACATGGCGGCAGCAACAACAATACTACAGCGAGAATAAAAGTTACGCCTTCTTTCTTTGCGTGAACATTTGGGCGGCGTTATGCAAATCTTCCCACATAGTGAGGTAGGTATGTGGGGGCGTGTTAGAACGAGCCGTTTTAGGTAGGCGTGGTTAACTCTTAACTTTTATGAAGAATATCTCTTTGGATTTGAGACTTTAGTCTTTGCAACTTTACAGATCTTCTTTATGCACCAAGAGCTTGTAACACTCCAAAGAGAAAGGAAAAATGAAATCACATCATATGACCCCTTTAAAATCACTTTTACACACACAGAATGACTATCAAAAGGTAAATATTTATTAAAAACAAGAAGAGAAAACAGTCAAAAGTACACTCTAAAAAACGCTGGGTTGTTTTTTCAACCCAAATGCTGGGTAGAGACCGCTAGGTAAGGACGTTGGGTTGAAAATTGGTCTTGATCAATAACCCAGCGGCGCTGGGTTGGGAACGCGGACGTGAAAGAGAGCACACGCGTCACGTTAACATTGGACGTATCTCGACGACACCAGTGTCAGCGTCTTCAGATGGAAGCGAGTGCGAGTGTCAGCGTCTTTATGTTAAGTAAAGATTAAAAATGTAAAGTCATCATTCATTGTTTGAGTCCAGTAGTATCTTGAGATTTCATGGAAAGCGGAAATATTCTGAAAAGAGCTTATATTGAAAAATACGCGGACGCGGATTTCGCCTCAGAAATAGTCTTAACTCTTTTACTGAACGGAAGAGGTGCTTTTAATATAACGTCAGTGAGTGTCTTATGTCATATTTACATAAGATTTTACAATATTACACTCACCGCCTTATTTTAGGTGGGGATCTTAATTACACAGTCAACCCAAATTTAGACCGCTCACAACCCAAGACATCAGCTCCTACGTCAATGTCTAGGTCTTTCTCATCTCTAATGGATCAATTGGGATGTGTAGACCCCTGGCGCTTCCTTAATCCAACTGCAAAAGATTTTTCTTTCTTTTCGAATGTCCACCATGTTTATTCGCGAATTGATTATTTTTTTATAGACAAAGCTCTGTTATCTCTAGTTAAGTCCACAGAATATTCAGCGATAATTATCTCGGACCATGCCCCACACATTTTAGACCTTTCTTTCCCCCAAAACTTATGTAGACATGCTGGAGGCTGGAAGCTTAATACTGGGTTGTTGACTGATAAAGAATTTTGTGATTATATCTCTAGGAGCACTGATTTCTTTCTGGAAACCAACAAATCAGAATCGGTTTCGCCATCACTTCTATGGGAACCATTTAAAGCTTTTATACGTGGAAGGATTATTTCTTTGAATGCATATTGGAATAAAGCTAGGAAATTAAAAAAGCAGGAACTCATTGACAAAATTTTAGAAGTAGATAGGCTAAATGCTAGGTCACCAAACCCTGTTCTGGAGACACAGCGGCTAAAACTACAAACTGAATTTGAATTTCACTACATCTTTACTTACCATAAACCGTCTTTCACTCGCACTCGCTTCCATCTGAAGACGCTGACACTGGTGTCGTCGAGATACGTCCGATGTTAACGTGACGCGTGTGCTCTCTTTCACGTCCGTGTTCCCAACCCTGGGCCGTTGGGTTATTGATCAAGACCAATTTTCAACCCAACGTCCTTGCCTAGCGGTCTCAAACCAGCATTTGGGTTGAAAAAACAACCCAGCGGTTTTTAGAGTGAATGCCAAAGATCAGCCAGTATTTGATGAAAGCAAACTTTGAGAAACACATCCATCCTTTTAAAGAAAATCTTTTTTTCTAACTCTGACAATGACTGCATGTCCTGTTCATTTGCTGTATTGGCTATTGAAACTAATTTCATGCATGTTTTCATGGAAAACAAGGACATTTCCAAGTGATCCCAAACTTTTGAACTGTAGTGTATATGTTTCATTCACACACTTTATGAACTTTTCTAAATAATGTAACAGTCTGTTACAATACAATTCAAATGAAGCAAGGCAATAAAATAAAGGAAAAGACAAAGTAAAAAATAAAAACAGGATGCAGAATAGATTAAAGATGGTTTTCCTGAGGTTTTGTGTTCAGCAAACATGACCTGTGTCCAGGACACACCTGACGGGATGCTCTCTCTAACGAGGAATCATCAGTCAGAGGCGCACATGATCTTTCACATGATCTTTCACATGTGTGCTGTCTGCTTTCATCAATCCTTCAACATACTGTAATGAACTGACAGTTTAATCTCAACCAGAACGGTGCGAGAAATCACACCGATGCTAAACTCCCTGCATTAAACATATCTGAGAGCATATTTCACCTAAATGTAGGCTTAAATCTAATATAGCTGATGATAAGCGACAGTGCTGGGGCTGCAGGTGTTTGATATTAATTTCCCCATGTTTATTCTGCTATTGTGTTTACTCTGCAGTCCGGGATTCCTTTGTTACCTCTATTTTCTTAATAAACTTTGTTTAGATTTCTGATCTGAACAGTGCTATGAAAGTAAATGTTACAATTGTAATAGCAAATTGTAAATACAAAAATTGTATCTTATAGATAGTTGTGAAGATCAGAGTATAGGGAAAGAAAAGCCAAAAGGAAGGTCAGTATCTGCAGAATGCAAAGAGAGGAAGAAGAGGAGAAGAAGAAACAGAAGTCTTCTGAATCTGCGCCTGACAGAAAGGGACTAGGGAAAGTCCTGTGTACTTCTCATTCCTCCGGTTAATGATGTAATCAACACCAGTGCACCCTAGCAGATCATACTAGGTCACCGTGGTCCTTGTAGGGCACACAGAATAACTTCTTTATCAACAGTGGTTTTAACAGCTTCAGGGAGAATACAGCCAAAGAAGCATCACTCAGGTTTGCAGACACTGAGACTTCATTTAGGAGCTAAACATGCCAAACTCTAGGAACATGTGACACACTTCAATCATATGAAGCATCTAATGTGTAAAAGCTGTCGCATGTTGTCAAAACAAGTTTATTTATATAGCGCTCTTCACGATGCAAATAGTTGCAAAGCAGCTTCACAGAAAATGAACGTTTCTACATTATATTAGTAATAGCTTATCAGTGGTGACTATCTCAAGTTGATGTCCATATGGCAGAAATGTACAGTAAAAATCAAGCAGTTAATGACGTGTAATCAAACAGACGGTGAACACTATTAACAGCAATGATGATATGTTGCGATCAAACTTAGAGCAAGATTTGGTAGTTTATGTTGTCTGGGGGTTTGGCATCATCTCTTCAGGTGTTCACTCAGCTCAGGTCTTTGTAAGGGCTGGATCCAGACTGAAGCTTGTGTAATTCCTAGTTACCTCGGGATGACAGTCCTGTGGCAGAAACAGAGAAACCAATAGAGACAACATTAGCGTAGCTGCTGTTCCAACCAAGCAAAACATGATGTGTTCAACCCAAGCTAAAGAATGTTAATGAGCATTTGATCAGATATACTGTAGCTGAAGTATTAGGTGATGAGATACATTGTCACCCAAATAAGGATTATACGTTCAACAAAAATACTAATTCAACTATTATAGATAAAATGAGTAAACGTGAGCACAAACAAATACATGATTATGACTTATGATTAGCCCAATTCAAACAATTGAATAAATAACTGAATATCTGAATTCAAGCTAAATTCAATAAAAGACATGAATAACAAAGAATTTGTTTGAATAAATTCAGATACAGATCATTTTGAATTCACCAGTAGCATGAGACTAACTTGGCATCTGAAGATTTGATAAAAGAACGTGTGGGTTTCTGAGCACATCTCTGTGTGGCAAAGCCTTTCAGAGCTTCACTCCAGCTGCCAGCACAAGCCTTTTTTAATGCGTTTAAATGTGATCAATAAAACTCTTGGACTGAGGCGATTAGGACTGTTCTGGACTGTTGTTCTGTACGGCCAGATAACATCTAACCCGCTGCCACATTCAGCACGGTGGAACAGTCTTACAGTACATGCCTCACACAAACCATTTCAGACGGTTAGGTGTATATTTTGCTTTAGTTTTAGATTTCTAACCATTCCTCTTGCGAATATTGCAAAAACCCAGCACAAAGTTACAGATGCCTGTATCAGTTTGGTACTAAAATCAAAAAATTATAGTATTATGATTCAAATGATTCCATTCATAAAGCCATCAGTCACGTGCTTCATTCCTGAATGAATCAGTTCATTTGAACAAATCAAATGGCTCAATGATTCATTCATTATGACTTGTTGCCACCTACTGGCGGTAATGCTTTCATATTTAAAAACATAATTTCTTGATCATTTCATATTTATTTTTTGTTAACAACTGTTTTATTTGGTTTTCTTTTCAGAGGTATACAAGAATACAAAACAAGTAGCAAATATACAAACCTAAAACCCACCTCTGGTAGACTTCAATAATACAGAAATAAGTCTGAATCTAGTTACCAAATAAATAAAATTAAAATAAGGGAATAGATGAATAAAAAAAAGACAATACAGGTTTACAAAGAAGATTAAAAAGTTGACGCAGTATCAAAAGCAGCATGCCATATATTCAGTATTAGCATGGGATCCATGTATACATCATAATTTCATATTTCTATATTCAAAATGTGATATTTTATCTCATACATTAATCTCATAACACTCTTTACTGTATGTGTGTACTATTGCTATAAATGCATTCATGCCAGCCCTGAGCTGCATTAAGCAGCCTGTAAATCTAATCTGATCTGATGCTGATTCTTCTTCAGAGCACAGATTTGGCTGATGCTGATTTCATTTGATTGGCAACAGCGGTGTAAAATACTTGAGGATTATTTTGGGGTATTTCTACTTTATTCAAGTAAAATGGACTTTTACTTGATTACATTTTTGAAGAATAAACAGTTCTTTTTACTCCTAAAAATGTTATTTCAACTTCAGAAGTACATTTTTGCATTTTTTAAATGTTTTTTTCATTATTTGGGTCCATTTTGATATATCTGTTAGCTGTCTATAAAGTATAGTGGCCGAATGCACAAAATAAAATCAGCGATGAGAATTGGACTACAATTCATGTTTTTGCGGAAATGCTTTTTTTAAATGAAATGCTAAAAATCTCATTTGAAAAGTGTTCAAATGAGCATTATGTGTTAAATTCATTATAAATCATGTTTAGTGATGTTCTTACCCGGGAGTGGAGAAGTCGTATTATAAGGTTATATTAAGTACCTGTTAGGACTGTCAATGTATTCTCTTTTAACCTAAATTAGTTGCAAATAATTATACTGTATATTGATATTTGCTGAGAAAAAAAAACTCTAAATGCAACAAATAAACAAGTAAAAGATGAATAATAGTTACAGACAGGCGTTGATTAGACGACAGAAAAAGTGAGTGTTGTATGTTTTAATTCTATGTCTCTCAACACAAGTTCTTATTTTCGGTCGGCATGTTTCTGGCCTCTGCATCACATCTAGCTCTTTAAAGAGACAGTCATCCTAACGTTTGATAATGATTTACTCTCACTCTTTACTTGCTTTCTTCAGACAAACACTAACAATGATTTTTAGTCCATATAATACAAGTGTACAGGACCACTTTAAAAAACACAATTGTCAATTTTTAAATATTTCTATTAGTATTTTTCTCACACATGCCTATCATTAAGACCAGCAGGGTTTGTTTGGGTTACTATCATCTTCACTGTGTAGCTGTGTAGTTTCATCTTTGGACGTCCTGTACAGTTGCGTTATATGCAAAGATATTGTTTCTAGAAAAAAAAGAAAATGTGTTCCTCTAAATAAAGAAGGTCATATGGGATGGCATGAGGGTGTGTGTTTTGTGTTCCAGTGTGCTGTGTTTGAATGACTGTAGATAGTTGTCTTCAGTCATTGTGTTTTGTTCAGTTTTCTTCCTGTAACCAAACCTTTGTATGTCTGTCTGACAAAGCATTTTACTCCATTTATTCTGCAATTTCACTTTGCATTGAGATGATTCAATATGATGACTCTTTGCTAGGGCACTTCGTTTTTTTTCAAATCTCTGAGTTTATTAAAAGGAATGGATCTAGAAGTCACTGTAAAAATCTTTATTGATCTCTGCCAAGCAGCGTACAGTTAGTGCTGTGCATGCATTTTAAATATAGAGACTTTTATTGTTGAAATGCTGGAAAGTGTTTATCAGAAGAATATTGTGTCAGCGCTCCACTACAGTGAGTGAGAGCTATTAAGAAAAGAATAAAGAGAACAAAACCTTGTAAACTTTTGAAATGGGCTTTTATTGTGGTTTGCAATAAAGTTTACATTTTATTTGCATGTAAACTATGTATTATATACATTGATATTCAGGTTTGCACAGCTAATCATTTTACTAGTTAAACAAGTAGGCGGGTCAAATGCTAACCTTAAACAGAAGTTTGTGTTAACTTATTTCTGCTAATTTCACATTTTTAATTGACATCCATCGTTTTGAGAGACAAAATTCGGAAAACCATTTAATCATCAATTTTCTTATTTTTCAATAACATATCCACATAATCAAATAACAAATAGGATATTATTATCCTTTTGTCAAGTAACTCTGATTTTTTGTTAATGTTCCAAGCAATATGACAGCTGACAGTCATGTGACTGATCACGTGAGCAGTGTGTTCCCTCCACCGTGCTGATAGTTTTATAGACGTCCCCATGAGAAACAATTACCACCCGAGAGATCTCACACACAACCAGGCTCAAAGCTCAGTAAGCCCTGACTCAGGAGAACAGGGACAGTGAAACAATACAACACTTGAAGGAATGCAGTGATGTAGTAGACACATATTTATGATACATTAGAAGTTTAGTTACAATATAGAACATGAAGTTTTGGTCATTACGAAGGCTTGGAACTTCTATAAATATACCTATTTTTGCAAGTATTGCATGAGATTGCGGGTCAAATGCTAACCTTAAACAGGAGTTTGTGTTAACTTATTTCTGCTAATTTCACATTTTTAATTGACATCCATCGTTTTGAGAGACAAAATTCGGAAAACCATTTAATCATCAATTTTCTTATTTTTCAATAACATATCCACATAATCAAATAACAAATAGGATATTATTATCCTTTTGTCAAGTAACTCTGATTTTTTTTTTAATGTTCCAAGCAATATGACAGCTGACAGTCATGTGACTGATCACGTGAGCAGTGTGTTCCCTCCACCGTGCTGATAGTTTTATAGACGTCCCCATGAGAAACAATTACCACCCGAGAGATCTCACACACAACCAGGCTCAAAGCTCAGTAAGCCCTGACTCAGGAGAACAGGGACAGTGAAACAATACAACACTTGAAGGAATGCAGTGATGTAGTAGACACATATTTATGATACATTAGAAGTTTAGTTACAATATAGAACATGAAGTTTTGGTCATTACGAAGGCTTGGAACTTCTATAAATATACCTATTTTTGCAAGTATTGCATGAGATTTGTGTGATCTTAAAAAAATGTCACCTCTGAAAATGTACTTCTTTCTGACGTTGTTATTAGAAGATAAAGAGCAGTTGGTGGGTGTCTGTCTGAAGTGCATGCAGATCTACACTCTACCAAATAAACACGGATAATACAGAAGTTTTTGATGAAATAGCATTAGCACTATAATGTCCTGCCTCTCTGATCCAGCAGTACTGTTGGTTGGAGAAGCTGTAAAAACCTCACTTCCATCCATCCATCAATTCTCCGCTATTGCACTGAATCAGTTACATTTATGCATTTGACAGATAATTTATCCAAAGTGACTTAAAATACAGAAACATAAGTGCACATAGTGAGATCAATGCTGAATATCGTCCAAGATGGATATACATTATGGTTTTTAACTTTCTTTCATTTTAAATATTTATGTTTTAAAAAATGTTTTTATTGTTCTTATCTTTATGGCTGGGTATCAGGAATGAAACAGTAATGGCATCCAAGTTGTTGTTTAATAAATGTGGATGTGCAAAATGTGCAAATTAACTAGGTCTGTTGACATGAACAAATAAAATATTACACTATTGTTTTCCAGTAATATTACAATATTTTACTATATTCAGAAGTGTGAGGTAAATGCTGTTGCATTAACCCAGAGACTGTCTAAATATGAGATGTAAATAGATGAATGACATTAGACTAAAATAACCTGAACCATGCAGGGGAGTCTCAGAAGACATTCTCAGCGCCTCTGTCTGCGTTAGCATCTGCTGCCCTCTTGTGTTCTGCAGATACACACACACACACTCACTCACTCACTCACACACACACACACACACACACACACACACATACACACACAGACTCTCACATACACACTCTCACGCGCACACACACACACACACACACACACACACACACATACACACTGAAACACCGAGTTGAAAGGTTAAACAGCCCAGATGGGAAAACTGTGTGGTGCTAATAATGCACGGGAGATGAGAAGATGGCGTATTTTCCCGAGTTGAATAAAACACCTCACATACATGGGGGAACGAGTGAGGGAAAAAAGTACATAAGCATCCAACTCAGGTCACAAACAGAAAGGAATAAAATAAAATAAAGATGCACCAAGATCATTTATGGAGAAAGAAACTAGCCGATGCCTTTTGTCATAGTAGTGCTTTTTCTTAGAGTGACTCGCCTCTAGAAAAGTCCTGACATGATCAGATGCCTCCTGGAGCAAATGCTTCAGGGCATCCAAAGAAGTCACCCCTGGATCTTCCACACCAAAAACATCCGGCTAAGAAAGCAGATCCAAAGGCGTGTCCAGTTCACGGCCATACAACACTGTCAACGGACTCAGTCCCGTACTGTCATGTTGAGCTGTCCGCAAGGCAAAACAAATGTGGGGGAGAAAATGATCCCAGGAAGTATGCTTGGTTCCAACATATGTCCTAATGGCCGTTTTCAGTGTTCAATTTACTCTCTCCGTAGCATTTGTCTGCTGGTAAGCTGTTGTAAGCCTGTGCTCTGTACCCAAAGCAGAAACTGTGTGTTTGAAGAGGTCACTCATAATCACAGAACCCCTGTCGGATATCAAGTACTTAGGAGCACCATGCCTATAGCACACACTTCACTGAGAAGCTTACTGGCAGCAACCAAAGCTGTAGCTTCCCTCAACGCGCACACCTTAATCCACTTAGAAAAGTAATCTACAAACACAAGGATGTATGCATTACCACTCGGGGTTCGGGGCAAAGGGCCCACAAAGTCCACCCCAGCATATTCCCAAGGATATTGGGGGCAGATTGGAACCATGAAGCCACCAGGCTTTCTCTGGGATGGCTTAGTGAATTGGCAGATGGCACATGAACCCACATACTTCTTCACATCTGACAGCATGTTGGGCCAGAAAAAGCTTTGCTTAAGTCTTGTCATCAAGTGACCTGCGGTGGGACGGTCATGATAATACTCCAACAGAGACCTTCTGACAGTCTGGGGAGCATAAAGCTTGAACTGGTTCATGGGATGTAATGTACAAGAAGATTTTGGATCCTTGTGATACAGAAGACCATCAAGAACAGCATATAGAAGATCTTCCTCGGAAGACACACTTTCACCATCCTCCAACGCCCTGAACAACTTTCCAATGTCGGGATCATTCAGCTGCAGACTTCTCAACTGATCACTGTCTGAAAACAACACAGACGGCAATGAGTGCAAGTCCAGACTTCCAAGAACAGCACGATCAGGGAGAATGTCAAACGGCTGACCACAAGAAGGTAGAGGGTTCCTTGACAAACTGTCAGGAACGCTACTGGACACTCCTGGTTTATGGATTATCTCAAAATCAAAGTCTTGCAACCGAAGTGACCACCTAGCTAATCTTCCAGTGGGATTAGGTTGTGACATCAACCACTTCAAACTGCTGTGGTCAGAAAAAACTGTGACGTGCAAACCTTCAATGTATGGTCTGAAATACTCAAGTGCCCAAATTACCGCTAGGCACTCCTTCTCAGGAGTAGAGTGAGGGCGTTCAGACTTGTGCAAAGCCCGGCTAGCATAGGCAACTGCACATTGCTACCTTGCTCATCCCTCTGCATTAAAGCAGCACCCAGACCAACATCACATGCATCCACGTGACTGAAAAAGGGAAGTGAAAACTGCAGAAACCTCAAGATAGGCGCAGACGTCAGTTTATTTTTAAGGAAATCCATAGCATTCTGACAGTCTTGTGTCCACTCAAAAGGAACATCGGCTCTCGTAAGAGCGAAAAGAGGTTCAGCATGTTGGGCATATTCATGAATGAAGCGCTGGTAGTAGCTGGTTATGCCTAAGAACTGTCTCACTTGCTTGGAGTTTACTGGAGTAGCAAAGTCTACCACGGCCTTCACCTTCTCCTCATTTGGTAGAATACCCTCCTTGGTGACCCGATAGCCCAAGAAGGTAAGTTCCTTTCTACAGAACTGACACTTGTCCAACTTGATTGACAGGCCAGCAGATTTCAGCCTAGCCAGGACTTCCTCAAGATCTCTCAGGTTTTGTTCGAACGTAGGTGAGGTGACTACAATATCGTCGAGATAAACTGCGCATGACTTGTAAATGAGGCCTGCCAGCACCGTGTTCATGAGCCTCTGAAAAGTGGCTGGGGCATTGCACAGGCCAAAGGGTAGAACACGGAACTGGTACAGCCCAAGGTGAGAAAAAAAGCGGCCTTTGGCCTAGACGATTCTTCCATGGCAACCTGCCAGAAACCCCTGGCCAAGTCATGACTTGTAAATGAGGCCTGCCAGCACCGTGTTCATGAGCCTCTGAAAAGTGGCTGGGGCATTGCACAGGCCAAAGGGTAGAACACGGAACTGGTACAGCCCAAGGTGAGAAAAAAAGCGGCCTTTGGCCTAGACGATTCTTCCATGGCAACCTGCCAGAAACCCCTGGCCAAGTCGATTGTGGACACAAAATTTCCTCTTGCTAGAAAATTGAGGGACTCGTCTATCCTTGGAAGCAGGTACGAGTCTTTCACTGTAAGTCTATTCAATCCTCGATAGTCAACGCAAAATCTTGGTTCACCAGAAGGCTTTTGAACAATAACAATCGGTGCAGCCCACGGCCCCGATGCCGGTTCAATAATGCCTTCTGCCAACATCATGTCAATCTGCCGCTCAATCAATTCTTGCTTTGCAGGTGAAGTACGGTATGGAGCGAGATGGATAGGTCGGGCCTGTCCAGTGTCAATTGTATGCTTAACTATGGATGTATGGCCTAGATGTCCATCAAATAACTCAGCAAAAGATCTCAGCAACTCGGCCAGCTTGACCTTTTCACCCTCATTTAAAGCAGCCCCATCAACTTTCGTGTCCATACAAGAAGAACCGTCTTGTAAGCCAAGCAGACTGTGATTCAGCGTCATCCCATCAACGCCCTCCAGTTTAGCCTCAGCCTTTGGCACATCCCCCAGAACAACAGTTCTGGAAGGAACCTGGATCAAAACAGAAGCTCTCATCATAAAATCCATACCCAAAACAAGCGGGGTTGAAAGATTTTGGATGACTGCAAAGCGATGGTAAAAGCGTTGGCCCATTAGCCCAAACTGTTTACAACACATTCCCCCATCGGCAAGCTGCAAAGGAGATGCAGACCACGCTGTTGTTTTAAATGTCCCCCCTGGTACAAATCTAGAAACATCTGCATGCACGGCTGAAACAGAAGCCCCGTATCCAGAGTAGCTTCAAGTGCCTGGCCATGAAAATTGACCTGAACACGAAAAGGTGTGTTCCAGTAAGATGAGGATGTGATGTCTTCCACGTGACCAAGAGCAAGCTGAGTGGCCTGGGATGAGTCAGGTGAGTGAGGCTCAATTACTGTCTCGGGGGGGGGGATTGCCTCTCTGAAAAGTCCTCCTCCCCCTGAATTTTCCCAACCTGGGCCTAACTGAAGCACCCAAGCCTGCAACCGTTGCTTGAGACCTGTTACTTGGGACTTCAGAACCCGATGTCTCTGTAGTCTGTCCAGTCTGACAATTGGGGGAACCTCCCGAGTGCACAGTTTGGCTGTTTTGCTGCTTACAGTTTGGGCAGTTACAGGAAGTAAACCCCGGTGTCAAACACTTAAAACAATGAAGTTCTCTTCTTGTTCCCTTTAGAAATATGCATGCTTTTGTGCAGCCTGTATGCTAAAGCACAATAAACAATTTACCTACAATGTACATTCACTCCCCCCACCTACAATCCCTGCCAGTACGAGACTCAAACCCGCAACCTTTGGGTTACGAGTCTGACTTTCTAGATCAATAAATTATATTATAAATTATATTAAAATAGGAAAACAATATTAGAAAATGCAATAATATTTCACAATATTACTGTTTTTACAGTAACAGTGTATAGTCTATGGTGGTGCAGATGCTGACAAGACCAGTGTGTCACAAACAAATGCACCTCTCCTCCTCATAAGCTTCCAATGCCCAGGAAGTATGACCTTCTTCTCCTTCAACTGAGAGAATACCAGTAATGGTAGAGGACATCTCAGCCGGAAGACTTTTCTTCTGCTTAAACAGTAAAATTCAACAGACAGTGAACATGTTTGTTAGGAAGTGTTCACTTCCTAAAGTGAAAAAAGAACACTATGGAGACCACATCCTGATATGTGAAGATGCATCCTATGGACTTGCTGGAAGGAAGTACTACATAGGGAAGGTTCTGAGGTGGGCTCCACCTAAAGGGAGAACAACCAAACACAGAACCTGGTGACAGAGCAGCGCTCTCTGGGGGGAAACACTGAGTGCTTTAAGTGCCCCTATTGTGCTATTTGAATGGATTATAATTTGGTTTTGCGGGTCCCCAACAACAGGTTTACATGCATGCAAGGTCAAAAAACACTTTAATTTTCTTAGATTATGCATTTAATTTGACATAATCTTAAATGATTCTTTCGAAGATTCATCTTTCCAAACCCCTCATCTGCTCTGATTGGTCCGATAACCCAGTCTCTGTTGTGATTGGTCTACTGTGTACAGCGCATATCGAAAACGAAGCGCCCATCACCAGTACTGGAATACGGCTTGTCAATAATACATCCTGTTATAATAATTATAGTACTCTGTTCTGACAATAAAGAATCAGAGGGGAAAAAGTTGTTTTAAACTTATGTAACCAAACCGGGCCCACACAGTAAACAAACAATAATGGTACATGTGTTAGCCGAACAAAGACATGGAGTACTGACAAAGCACTGCAACGAGCTACAGCGTTTGATGGATGCTTTCGAGGGATTTCCACGCAGATTGTAGGCGTGCATTATGCAAATGTTTTAACTTGTGACGTATGAACTTCATGGAAATGGGATTCGAATTACGAATGACTCATTTCAATGGTTCAGAGTCAACTCTTTCTTTTGAGAGACAATAACTTTGCAGACTGTTTACGTTCACATACAGCTACATTGCATACTGCATGAAAGGTAATTTTCTGGATCTCCCTTGTCATGAGGGATAGCTTGCAGGGTCACCTCTTGGTCCCTAAAGGGAGTAGTGGGAACCTTATGCACATATCCAGTTCTGTGTCTCAGGCCAACATGAGAATGACCCAGTCCCTGATAGCAAGCAACCATTGAATCAATGTTAAAAATGGTTGATATGTCAATGTTTATGTATATGTCAATTTCAACAAAACACCATTATTGTGATCAGTGTTTCCTTTAGATGAGCTCTGGGCTCTTTGTACTTAAATGTTAGGTTTTCATTGTCAAATTGTTTCATTTCAATGTGATAAAATACATTTGTTGAGGCAATGAAAACTAAGATCCATTGGGATCAGGTAATGGTGATTGTAATCATTGTGAGGCTATTTTAATCATTGTTTGCTAGTGTGTTGTGCTATTTATGTGTGAATAATGTGTGATACTACAGTATGAGTTTAAAGCAGTGGTACGGCTGTCATGCTTCTATGAATTAACAGAAAATACTTAAAACTCATTTATGCCTCCCAGCATGCATTGCAGTTGTTCGGTTTATCTGAATAAGTTTGATGATTGTCACCGTTGTTGAGGTTTGTATGAGTGTTGATGTCTAAATATTTCTGTATATTTTGCCACAGAATCTTTGCATTTGTGAAACAGAACATTTACATCAGTAAAGAAAGATCAACTTTATTACTGCTTGACATCCATCACAGAAAGTGATCTACTCAAACTTAACTTAAAAACATCTCTTTCGTTATTAATGCGCAAGTGTTTATATTGAAACACTATTGTAAGCACTGAAAGATAATTAACTTAATGAAAAGCAAGAGTCAAGAGTCCAACTAAAGCAAACTCTAATCACAATAATGGTGGTCTGAAATTTCAAAAAAATTTTCAACATTAGTTGCAGATGCAAATGTAATATTAATTCAATGGCATTAACATTGACAAATCAACCATAACCGTTCAGATTTGTCACTATTACATTTTAGTTATATGTACATTTTACTTAATAATGTTGTTACATTTATGAATGTTCAATACGTTAAGGTGAACATGTTTTATTTTTATTGATTTTATTTACTTTATTTGCTCTAAGTGGAAAACTGAAATCACAAGCATATTTTTTAGAAACAAATGAATTTATTTTCTTTGCAAGGTTTTGCAATACACAAATGCCAAGAAATTGTAAATCAATTTCAATTTCACAGGTCCTTAGAAACAATTAGACCACAACGACATCACTTTAATAGTAAACATTCTTTACAAGGTCTTTTAAAGTGCAACTGCCTTCAAGAATTTGTAATAATCTTACTTAGAAAAATAATACATTAAAGGGGTCCTATTATGCTCTTTTACAAAGTCTTGATTTTGTTTTGGGGGTGTACCAGAACATGCTCTCATGCTTGGTGGTTCGAAAAACGCATTATTTTTCACATAATTTTATTATTTTTATCATTATTAAAATACCTTTCTCCCCAGCCTGGCACAAACGGCTCGATTAGTTCCGGCTTTGATGAAGGTCCGCCTTCCGAAAAACAAAATGTGTTGTGATTGGTTAGCTGTCCCAGTGCATTGTGATTGGCGAACAGCTTAGACAGTGTTTCAGTCCTGCCACGCCTCTTGCTCCGTCTTTCAACAAAAGCTTTTTGGCGAATCTGTCAGGCACTGTACTCCCTCATGGTGTGGAAGCTGTCCTCTGTAAAATGCAAAGCACACAATAGCAAATTGGGGTTATAATGCTAAGGAACAGAGTTAAAAAATAAATTGCAACCACTGTTTCCTGACATCATCCGCTTTCGGAAGCCCAA
>NW_015506945.1:74975-79939 GCF_001515645.1 Sinocyclocheilus grahami
CTCTCATGCTTGGTGGTTCGAAAAACGCATTATTTTTCACATAATTTTATTATTTTTATCATTATTAAAATACCTTTCTCCCCAGCCTGGCACAAACGGCTCGATTAGTTCCGGCTTTGATGAAGGTCCGCCTTCCGAAAAACAAAATGTGTTGTGATTGGTTAGCTGTCCCAGTGCATTGTGATTGACGAACAGCTTAGACAGTGTTTCAGTCCTGCCACGCCTCTTGCTCCGTCTTTCAACAAAAGCTTTTTGGCGAATCTGTCAGGCACTGTACTCCCTCATGGTGTGGAAGCTGTCCTCTGTAAAATGCAAAGCACACAATAGCAAATTGGGGTTATAATGCTAAGGAACAGAGTTAAAAAATAAATTGCAACCACTGTTTCCTGACATCATCCGCTTTCAGAAGCCCAAACAAAGACGTGTGGGCATGGAGGTGAAAAAAAACAGCGTTTCAGGAGGTCGCGCACCGGACGAGAAGCGCAGCGTTGCGCCACGTCTTTAAAATTTGAATACATTATTCTCTATGAGTGTAGGCACACTAGCGGCGCCGTTCTGCGTCTGTCCGTGGCGCCCAGCTACGTCGTGTTGTACTTGTAAGAATTGTTCTAGACATGCCGAAGATTTTACGCTACAGCACAGCAGCTCTTCTTCTTGGTTTTCTCTGACGCACTAACTCTGCAGCAGCACTTCTTCTTCGTCGTCTCGTCTGATGCAGTCACTCAACCAAGCACTCTAACCACAACCTCGCCCCTCCCCACCCCCCAACCATTCACATTTCTGTAGGCGGGAATTATTTTTAATGATATTCTAATGAGCCGCTTTGTGACATCACAAAGCCCAGAAACCAAACGCTGTAGTCCAAACGAGCCATTCGTTGTAGTTCTTGAAAAGGTTTTTTTTTTAAACTAAATATCTCCCTTTGGAGTGGACTTTGAGATTTGTAACTTTCTAGATCTTTTTTATGCCCAAACACACACACTACACACTGACTAAAATTTTAAAAGTGAAAAAGCATAATAGGACCCCTTTAAATGAATGGAATGCCTGTTGAAATTAAGCAGAATGCCCCAAAACTCTATTTCTGATAATTCAGATCTTTTGAGCCAACAATAAAGGTAACAATAAAACTGGCCTCTATTTTTGTATACAATCACAGACAGCTTAAATAGCATAATAAAAAAAAATTAAATAAAAGAACAACAACATTCTGATCAATAGCAATCATTCTTCTTACAATGTGCATCTGCCTTCAAATATTGTAAGAAATTTTACTTAATAAATAAAAGAAAAGTTTGTTCAAGACAGGTAGCATGTCACAAAATGCTACAGTACTCAACTTTTGATATTTAAAATCTTTGAAGCCATTGGTAAAGAAAACATTAAAACTGGCTTCTAATTTTTGTGAACAACCGCAAACACAATTTTTACTTCACAATTCTTACAAACAATAAAACCAGAAACAATTTAAATGTCACAGGTCTTCACAAAAGCAAAAAAGAAAAAAAACATCTTCATTCTGGACAATTGCAAGAGAAATGAAGACGTACTGAACCAATCAACAAGTTTGTTGTTGAGAGCCTGTATTTGTTTGAAAGTTTCTGTGCGTCAAGCCCCAGTAACACTTTCTGGGAAAACTCAAAAGTGTACTTCAGGTCTGATGGATAACTGAGATTCAAGCTGTATATGACTCTGAAAAGAAGAGCACAAGCCTCTGTGACAAGATTCTGAAGAACTTTCACTCCCTCAACTATGAGTCCAACATCCAATGGTGGGTGACAGACTTCAGCATCTTCAAGTCTGATGATGTAAATAAACACAGTATTCTCAAAGTCTGTGGCCTACAAAACTCAAAAACAGTGTGACGCTGTTCAGTCACTTTATTGCATCAAAAAATGCAGGTTGTAAATGTAACATCACATAGTGATACACCCAGAAAAAGCAGATAATCTGAGAATTCTGTAGCGACTGTCCATTTCTTAATGTTTCACATCAATGAGTTTAATGATGTTCACAATTTTCACAAAAGACTGCCTGAGAACACTTACTGCATTCTCCTTCATGAGGTTTTCATAGTCTTCATTAAGACACACAGAAAGTGCCTTGAGAATGCAAGCTCTCCGAGTTGAGATGATATCATTCTGTAGAAGAGGCATTAAGTAGAGACAAAACACCACACTAAAGTGGAAATTATTCACAAGCATCACAAATACAGATAAAAAAAATGGCAATGGCAGCCATTAGTTTGCCAATTGTACGTCCTGCAATTCCTCCTTTTCTCCAGTAGATGCCGGCCCGCTTGCTTGTGTAACCATCCAGTTTTGGCATAAATGTCTGAATTAGTGGGACGGTAGTGATTTGATTGAACTCAGCTGTAATCTACAGATTTAAGACGCATAAGATTATAGTAAGGATATAACTTTCATGTTTAAAAATATATTCAGGGTTACTCAATGACATCTGGACACAAAACAGCATTTAAGCTAACTCTGCATGGACATGAATAACTAAAGCACGATTTGACACAAGGGAAATTAATTACTATTTGTTTCCCTAATTAAAACTATTAAAGAAATAAATACAGTTACAACATCATATTTACCTCATGTTCACAAAACAGAGCTGGCCATCTGCTTTTGAAGTCAACAATAAAGGGCACATCTTCAATCATTTCATGTGATTTCTGTAGGCAAAAGGTTGGGGGTTGGTGTTTAAGAATTGTGCTATAATAACCCCTACAAATACAACTCATTATATACACTACTGTATAAACACTTTAACAGACATGTTTGTGAAAGATGTTTTCTCTGTTTTGGAGCGATGATTATTTTGAAATCATACCCTATTTATTGCATCAAAATGTGTTAATACTTTTACTTTAAGGGTGGATAATTTTATCAGTTTATTGCAACGATACATAACTACAATAGCTTTGTCTAGTGCTCTTATGAAAGTTTATAGCATGATTTGTGAAAATTTAACTAGGCCTATCCTGAATGACACAGCATAGACTTCTTCATGGCTAGTTTTTACATATTTCATTTCATTCTGTAATCTACTTGTTCTACAGATCTGTGTGTACTAGTGTTCAATGCTACTGCTTTTGACAGCGTTGATAACGTTCATGACAGATAATATCATGATCATTTTTGCGTTTTCCTTCCCGAATGTCGTATCTTGTCAGCAAAAACCTGTCCATGGGCTTTTTGATTGCTTTCAGTTTATTGTGAAAGATGTTTTCTCTGTTTTGGAGCGATGATTATTTTGAAATCATACCCTATTTATTGCATCAAAATGTGTTAATACTTTTACTTTAAGGGTGGATAATTTTATCAGTTTATTGCAACGATACATAACTACAATAGCTTTGTCTAGTGCTCTTATGAAAGTTTATAGCATGATTTGTGAAAATTTAACTAGGCCTATCCTGAATGACACAGCATAGACTTCTTCATGGCTAGTTTTTACATATTTCATTTCATTCTGTAATCTACTTGTTCTACAGATCTGTGTGTACTAGTGTTCAATGCTACTGCTTTTGACAGCGTTGATAACGTTCATGACAGATAATATCATGATCATTTTTGCGTTTTCCTTACCGAATGTCGTATCTTGTCAGCAAAAACCTGTCCATGGGCTTTTTGATTGCTTTCAGTTTAAGTGCCGGCAATCACAGTGTTGCCAGATATTGATACTAAAACAAACAAAAAACTAAAAATAAACCAAAATTATTTCCAATCTTTTGCAAATAAGGTAAGATAAAGATATCGCTGACTCTAAACTGCAACTTCCCACTTTATTAACTTTCTAAAGTGTTAAATTAAGTGGAAAAGACAAGTCCAAAAACGTTTATAATAGCCGGATCTGCGCCCGCGCTCTCATTCACGACTCTCTCAAGCCTCGTTCACTCCGCCAGCGTCTCGCAGCAATCATGTTCATACCAGGGACGCTAAACATTCTTGCAAACTGTCTAAACTGAATTATACATGTCATTCAGGCATTCATATGAGGAGTTTAACAGCAAATTAGTCATTCAAAGAACACATTTTATTTTTGAACAAGAAAATGTTACCGAGGTCCGGACCTCGGTGGCCTCATAGCTGGTTACGGGCCTGTGTGCAATATATTCTCAATGAAGGATCAAACGTTATGAATATTAGATTTATCTATGTCTTCATTTCTAAATATATTTGTATATATCAATATATATGTCACGGGGCGGTAAGG
Source organism: Sinocyclocheilus grahami (assembly GCF_001515645.1). Taxonomy (NCBI): domain Eukaryota; kingdom Metazoa; phylum Chordata; class Actinopteri; order Cypriniformes; family Cyprinidae; genus Sinocyclocheilus; species Sinocyclocheilus grahami. Next base: position 79,203 of record NW_015506945.1, read on the forward strand.
CGCACCGTGGAAAAACAGGGTCTGGGTCCAAATGCAGGTGAAAACTTCTTTATTCAAACAGAAAGGCAAACAAGGCAAAACAAAAACAGGTCTAAGGACGATGAACACCATTCCATTACACAATACAGCCAGACCGAGTGGTGAGTGAGAGGAGAAGATATGGTCAGTGATAACGGGGCACAGCTGAGGGTGAGTGTGATGAGTGAGTGACTGAACAGGTTTGTGGAGTTTGGAGAATTAGTGTAATGAGTGAACAGGTGTATGGGTCTTGGGGAATGGGAGTCCGGGAGATGGCGCCCTCTGGAGGAAAGAGGGAGAAACGCAGGGCCCAGACTCATGACAGGACCCCTCCTCTAAGGAACGGCTTCCAGACGTTCCAGAGCGCCCAACCAGGGGGACGGCAGAGCGGGGATGGAGTAAGGGGAGGGATGGGGGGCCTAGGTCATCTGTGCCACCGCAGGCGATGATATAGAGCTACTTTTAACTAAATGTAAATAGACATTCCGTATTTTTTATTCCATAGTAAGGGCAATTCATACAATACATTTAAACTGAGCTACTTTAATACCATCTCCGAACTTTCTACCACGACTCTGCTGTTTTTCGGCTGGTTGACAGATGTCTCGTCCAGTCAGCGGTGAGTAATCCCAAACCAATGGCTCTGTCTCAAACTATACCTACCTTTTCCGGTTTGTCTGAATTGTCGTTGTGTTTTCTGACTTGTTAATTTGTTTTCG
>NW_015506945.1:80096-91801 GCF_001515645.1 Sinocyclocheilus grahami
GCCACTGAAGCTGATTGCGGCCACTCTAGTCAAAGCTTGTGTTTATGTTTTTATACAGTCTATGGTTTATTCCAGCCGCGCCACACACGCTTCTGAAGCGGCTTTCTGTGCTGCTTCTGTAAAGATACACGCATAAGCCTCCTTTGAATAAATATAGCCAAAATCCCACCAAAATCCATTGCCATGACTTATCGCGAGAGGCAAAAGGTTACGTTTATAATTGCAAAGATATTATTTAAACTGAGCTGGATGTTGACATCACTGAATTCAATGATGAGCTGTCTTTAACTGAAAAATGAGTGTTTACTATTGTCATTTTGCATTATTGACACTATTTTCCTAATTAATGCTGTTCAGTTGCTTTGTCACAATCTGTATTGTTAAAAGCGCTATATAAATAAAGGTGACTTGACTTGACTTGACGTTTAAGTCTCATAACATTAATGACGGAAACGCCGTCATTTCGCAATACTTTTTTATCGACATTTATAAAATATCGCCAAAGTTTTGCGCAAATCTGTAATGGAAACGAGCCGATTGCCTGAAAAACCACCTCATTCGAGCGTAAAAACTTTTTTGCGATATATGGGCGTTTTTTGCTAAATTGACGCGTTTCCATTAGGCGTATTTTCAATTCGCAATTCAATTTGCGCAATTTGAAGGGTAATGGAAACGCGTTTATTGAGAAGAGTCGTTTGCATCCTTCCACCTCCAGTACAGGATTACTGACAACAACAGTCTCAATGATTATCAGCGATCACCAAGCCCTTAATATCTAAATATATATATATATTAATATCTAAAGGCAAGCAAAACTATGATATTTTGAAATAGTCAAATGTTTTGTCCCAGCTTTTTGAAGTGTTCCTGCAGGATGATGTTCTTATCCATATATGCCAAATGTATATATTTACAAATGCCTATAAAACATTAGAAGATTGGAGGGAAATTGCAGATAATTTCTACAAAAACGGACAGTTTCCCCACTAGGCGCGTTTCCATTACAAATTTGCGCAAAACTTTTGCGATATTTTCTAAATGTTGATAAAAAACTATTGCGAAATGACGGTGTTTCCATTAACCATATTATGCGACTAAAACTCGTCCTCTCGCGAGAAGTCATTAAAAAAAATGGCGACAGATATAGGTAGGTTTACTTATATCGCAGCCAACGCACTAGCCGTTTTTGTCTTTAATCGGAGATGTAGGCGCGTTATACAAGCAGTAATGGCAAGGCAAATGCCCTATACTTGGGAGCGGCCACGTATGCGCTTGTTCTGGGAAGTAATAGTGCGCGATTTCACAGAGGACCTGTGGATTCAGAATTTCCGGATGAACGCATCAACTTTTTTTCAGTTGTGCAGTGCAATAGGGCCTCTTGTAGCACCTGCAGCATCATGCCCAAGGGAGCCAGTTTCCACAAATAAACGCATAGCAATAGCTGTTTATAAACTGGCTACCTGTGCAGAGTACAGGGTTGTGGCTGAGACATTTGGGGTTAGCAAAACCACTGTCCACAGGTGTGTGAATGGTGTCTGCCAAGCTATATGCACAAAACTTATGAAGCAGTACATTGCTTTTCCAAATGTGGAGGAGGCACAACAGATTGCACAACGCAATTATGAGGCACACGGATTACCTAGGTCTATGGCGCAATTGATGGTTCTCATATCCCCATTCGTGCACCAAGTGATGGGTATAGAGATTATGTAAATAGAAAAGGTTGGACATCCATTGTTCTGCAGGCTGTTGTAGATGACCAGCTAATGATCAGAGATCTCTGTGTTGGGTCACCTGGCAGCGCACATGATGCTGCAGTGTTTGCCACATCAAATCTGTTCAGGTATTTGAGTATCTTTATAGACCGTTTCAGCTGTTGCATTTTGTTAAAGCCATAGCACCCACCACACTAAGCATGTGTATTATATATATATATATATATATATATATATATATATATATATATATATATATCATTAATGTGTACATATATATGCACATATGTATAATTAATTAACCACCATTTAATGGCAGCCCATAGTTACAGTTCTGTGCAGTCAATACAACTCAGTCCCCCACACTCAACAGCAGTTACAGCATGTGCACTCTTTACAGATATCCAGCAAAACACCCCCAAGCAAGTACAGAAATTGAAGGAGTCCAAGTGCTTATACTCCTTGCTGGTGACCCTGCGTACCCGCTACTACCCTGGGTCATGAAGGGCTTCTCGGGTCCAAATTTGACAGAAGCACAAACATTGTTCAATGAGCATCTTGGCGCCATCCGTGTGAAGGTGGAACATACATTTGAACAACTAAAAACCAGATGGCGTGTCCTGGCCAAAATGTGTGACATAGACCATGATTTCATGCCTACAGTAGTGGCTGCATGCTGCATTCTTCACAATATATGTGAGGAACAAAAACAGCAGCTACCACCTGCTGCATTACATCCAGCTCCGCAACTACAACAGCCTCAGGGGCACACGCGGTATGAACATGATTCTGTGGCTCTTGAAATCAGGCAGGCTCTGGTTAATCATCTGCTCAGGCATCATTAGGTAACCCACCTGTGTAAAAACACGCTTAAAAACAATTTTGTCTTTACCTTTATTTCTGGTGTTGCAATTTGAAGAGTAACAGCCATTTATGTTCTTTGAAACAATTGCTTTATTTAAATATTATTGGATACAACTTAAACAAAATGTCATTTATTTTGAATTCTTAGAAAAAAATGGCACTGTGCCATATGAACAAAACTGTTACAATAAAATGTAGCATTTCTGTATCTTACCAGTAAGCATGTTTTACAACACTCAGAATACAAAAAAAAGAATCAAATGAAGTAAAATAAATAAATAAATCACCAGTAACTTGACATTAACCATAACAACTGGGAACAATGGAAAAGGTAACAAATTCTTGTAGTGTGTGTGAGCGAGTGATTTGCTCCGTTGTGCATATAATGCAATGTAATGACCTACAAAGAGGGAGAGTGGCCAGGGGAAGAGGTAGGTGACTCATGTTGGGTGTGGTACCAACGTGACTGAGGTTGGGAGCTGGGAGGAGGTTTCTGTGGGTGATTGTAGTATGACGGTTGCTGTGGTTGACTGAGGTATGGAGGTTGCTGTTGCTGGTATGTGGGGGGACGTTGTAGAATGTAAGGGGGTTGCTGGCGGGCGAAGGGGTTCTGAGCTCCAGCCAGAGCCTCAAGTGTACGAGCATGGCGCTCAGGTGCCTCTATCGCCCTCTCAAAACATTGGACAGCACGATTGAGCACCTCAGTCATTGTGCTGAGGATGGCTTGATCCTGCCATGCCTGCTCCTTAAATATATTCATCTGGAGAGATGATCTCCGCCTCCTTGGCTGCCTCCAGCTCTCCTAAGATGAAGGTGTAGATCAGGGTTCCTCAAATCTTGCCCTGGAGGGCCAATGCGCTGCAGAGTTTAGCTCCAACCCTGATCAAACTCACCTACCTGTGATTTTCTAATGATCCTGAAGGCATTGATTAGTATGCTCAGGTGTGTTTGATTAGAGTTAGAGCTAAACTCTGCAGGAAAGTGGATCTCGTGGGCCAGATTTGAGGATCACTGGTGTAGATGATTCCCTCTCTGCTTGCTCTGGAATATTTAGAGTATCAGGGGCTTCATCATGTGGCGTCATGGGCCCATCATCAAAGGATGCTGTTAACCCTAAAAAAACAAGACCATAAAAGACACAACAGAAATTTTATCTATTTTTATTTTCCGTCTCAGGACACAAATAATAAAAAAATTGTGCTTTCTTACAAAATATAATTTTTTACTTTTAATTATAATGTTTTTATGCCCCAGGATATATTGCCCCTTTGGGTGTATAAATTGATTGAAAATGTTTGTTTGGCAATGCATGGTACAACGTTTTAGCTATATTTTTAAAAACATTTTATTCCGTCATAACTTAGTTAACATTTGTATATATACTGTATATATATATATATATATATATATATTTATATAATATGCATATATTTGCATGTGTTTTTCTTGAGTATTTTATTTCATAGATACATAGGCCTATACTATATAGGTGTGTGTGTGTGTGTACCTGTTTTTCTATTCTGGTGGGGACTTAAACCTGAATACACACAGACTCATGGGGACTCGTGTCACGGTGGGGACCTAAATTGAGGACCCCACGGGTAAACAAGCTAATAAATCACACACAATTAAGTTTTTTGAAAATCTAAAAATGCAGAAAGTCTCCTGTAAGCGGTAGGTTTAGGGGTAGGGTTGGTGTAGGACAATAGAATATACAGTCTGTACAGTATAAAAACCATTACGCCTATGGAGAGTCCCCATAAACCATAAAAACAAACCTGTGTGTGTGTGTGTGTGGCCTGAAAAATGTGGTGACTTACCTGGTGAATCTGACGATGGATCGTTGGAACTGCCAGCCATCTCTGAATCTTCATCCTCTTCATCTAATATTAATTTGTTTACATGAAAGAAGTAAGGTAGGATTACTTACACGAGTATATCATCAAAAGTATGTAACAGAGCTATAAGGTCGCATAATTGAACATGACAAACTTAAATCAAAGCCCGAGGCTAACTACCAATCTTGTAAAACTAAAATACACCAGGCTAGTTATCAGCTAATGCAAAATAGAAATAATATTTGCCTTACCTATGCTGTTTAGAACTGTGTTCATGGACGTCACAATAGGTCTTTGGCCAAGTATTTTGTCCATTTGGTCGAAATACTTAAATTTGACTTTCCCTCTACTCCACCAAGCTACTGTTATAAGCATGAGCCCCATCACCAGCACCGCTTTTGAAAAGTTTTCTCTTCTCTGAAAGATACTTTTGTTTTAGAGCTTTCCATTTGGACCGTAAGATTTGCCACGGCTTGTCAAAGCCCTTCTCTTTCATGTCTGCTTCCAAGTCTTGGTAAATGGTAGCATTTCTCTGTTGCTTGGAATCTAATATTCCCGTAATTTTTTTATCTTTAATTAGTTTAACAAAGAACTCCATCTCATCTTCGGTCCACACATACCGCGCCATTTTTAAAGAATGATCATATGACTTTTTACGTATACACCATGTGACCTTTAAATGTGAAAAAGCCATTGCCATTGCAGTTTTGCGAATTATTCCTTTTTCACATTGCCTGAAAAACCACCTCATGCGAGCGTAAAAACTTTTTTGCGATATATGGGAGTTTTTTGCGAAATTTACGCGTTTCCATTAAGCGTATTTTCAATTCGCAATTTCAATTTGCGCAATATGAAGGGTAATGGAAACGCACCTACTGTCTTGGAGCCATAGATGGGAAACACATCAGCATACAGCCACCGGCACACAGCGGAAAAACTTTCTGCAACTATAGCCCCGGTTCTCTGTGCAGATGATGGCTGTTGTTGATGCAGCGTACCAGTTTAGGAATGGGGCACAGGGCAGGGCCTCTGATGCTGGAATCTGTAGAAGAGCACTTGACCAGGGCCTCCTCGACTTTCCCTCCGCAAAACCACTTCCAAGCTCAACAAGTGAAGCCCCCTTTATGTTTTTGGGAGACGATGCATACCTTCTTCGTTGTGACCTCATGAAGCCATTCTCTTTCTGCCAAATAGATCATGAACAACTGGTGTTCAACTACAGACTCTCCTGAGCCCATAGAGTGGTGGAGAATACTTTTGGCATTCTTGCTAATTGATGGAGAGTGTTCCACACCACAACAGTGCTCAACCCTGACAAGGTAGTAAAGATCAAAATAAAGAGGTTGGCACAACACTTACAAGTGTCATAACACACACATTAACTAGATGCGCGGATGTGGCTACAACACCAACTGTAAATGTGCTACCATTACCTCCTCATAGTGCATCAACAAGTGCAACACACACACACACATTCTGAAGTTGTTTTTAACGCTGACTCTTCCTTTCAAGGTGGTGCAGTCCAGTCAGACCTCCTGCAGTATAAAAACCACATGCTCATAGAGGGTAAGTGGAGGACTGAAGGCCTAGGTGCAATGCAGCCCTTTAAACATGGAAAGGCTAACAGGAGCACCATGGATGCCAAAGAGCTTTGTGACAAGCTCAAGAGCTATTTTGTCACACCTGCAGGCCAGGTTCCTTGGCAGAAGCACTGTATTTACTTTAAAGAAAATTCAGATTATATTAATTTTCATATGCAGATTATATGTATATCTTTTTTAATTGCTTAGGTATTAGCAGATGTGGCATTGCATGTAAGATCAGAGTCTATTTCACAGCATTTACTACACAATACCCTCTTTCTTTCTCATCCCATTTCTTGCTAAACTTGTGAATGGCAGTTATGGAAGCAGTCTTATCCTTTATTAAAAGAAAGAAAGAAAGAAAGTAGCTGTTCATATATATATATATATATATATAGATAGATAGATAGATAGACATAAAATAGTATACATTGTGATTTATGTCTGTTGAACACTGTCTATTGTGACGTTCACATTTGATGCCATATTAAAATAAAAATGCATACAATTACTTTATTTTGTTTACTGCATCACTAAATACCCACTCACTTTACAGTATCAAAAACATGGGACTGTATTTGAAGTACATTAAGGTGTTTGAACAAAATACATTCACATTTTGTAGATGCAAAAATACAATAGATTTTAAAGTGCTTATAACAGTTCAAATGTAACCATTTTTCATTCCAATGGAATGCTACATTGTTTACAAACATCATAAAGATCATTGTGTCTAGTTTATAATCATGGCCACAAAGCTATGAGATTTGCACATAGTTGTATGTGGGAGAGACTGCTGTACCTCACCAGCAGTGACTGACTGTTTGTGGGAGGAACTTGAACAGGTTGAGAAGGGTGACACAAAAGAAATAGCAGGTATATGCAGCTTGTGTGGAAACTGGCAGGTCACACTCCTCTGCCTCATATATGTTGTTCATAACCTTTCTCTTCAGCCTTGTCTTGATCACAGGGTTTTGAATCAACCTTCTTTCATCTGTTATCAGTGACCAGTCATCTGTGTAACTGACAACGTCATGAGTGTTGTGTTCTGCCATTGCATCTTTTACTGACTGATCAAGCTGTAACAAAATCAATACAAGACCGTAACAATGAAAATACAACATAGGGTTACACTTTACTTGAAGGGGTGTGCATAAACTGACATGACACCTTCATAATCATGACATGACACCTTCATAATCATGACATGACACCTACATAATCATGACATGACACATGTCATGAATATGAAGGGTTTTTATGCATGTTTATGACAACTGTCATTAAGTGTCATTCGCTCAGTTATGCAATTTTTAATGCAAAGATGACATTGTTTGAGATGTCTTTGTTATGGGCTATGGTTAGGGGTAAGGGTAGGGGTAGGGTTAGGTCAAATAATGTCATATTTGCATTAAAAATTACATAACTGAGCGAATGACACTTAATGACAGTTGTCATAAACATGCATAAAACCTCCTTCATATTCATGACATGTGTCATGTCATGATTATGAAGGTGTCATGTCAGTCTTATGCACACCCCTTCAAGTAAAGTGTTACCCAACATAGTTATTGCATGCATTTGCATACACCAATGGTGACTGCATGTCATAGTGTAATTACTAGCTTTTAATTAGGTGTAATTACATTAATGTATTAAATATTCACAAAAAGTATTGGATTGCTTATTACTAATTACTTTCTATCTCTTATATCAACCTCGACCAGCTGAACAACACACGTATAGATAAAAAACTACACTTTTAATTCTTTAAAATAAACAAATTATTCTTCAGCTGACCAAAGTGTGTAAAGGGAAGTTACATTAAAAATATTTTAACATTAAACATTACATTTAGATGTCAAATCCACTGTTGTTTTATATAGAATTTCTCTAATTACATCTAAAGTAACTGTAATCAAATTACAGAGTGACGACAGGACTTCATATCAGTTTCCGAGTCATCATGTGGTTGACATCCCACAAGGACACTGATAACACCACGCAGCCACAACAAGCCCTGCTCATGGACACCATCACGGCTGAGCCCTGCCCACAGAGCTCATCACAGACAGACTCTGACATATCAGAACAGCTCCATGACTCAGCATCCAAGGACAACTTTCTGGAAAACAGCCAGCACAACATATCACAGCCACCAGAAACACCAGAGCCACAGCCTATCTCACCAGACACATTATCCCTCTCTCCAGCATCTTCACTTCTAAGCTTCTCACAGAAAATGGAGGAACTGGTTTATGCTGGGACCAAACTCTCCCACTCTTTTGCTGCAAGCCCAATAAAGACCCTGAGATGCTTTTTTTTTTGGGTTTATATAATTCTTACATTTGTGTTTGGTAACATGCTGAAGTCACACACAGACTTAAACATTCAGCACGTGAACCACAACAATGGTAACAATTTAATTTATTTTCATTACTTGTAACAATAGCCATTTTATTTGCTCTTTTTGTTGTGCTGCTACTGACACAAGACAGCAAATAAAATTGTCAAATAAAATCAACAACTATAAAACAAAGCAACTGTATAATTTATTCATACCGCAATGCACTCTGGGAGTCAGTGAGTAGCTATACTAAGTCATGAGTAAACCTAAATGAAAGGATCAAGTACCCCCTACAGTTCTTTTTTAGTTACTAGAACTCTCGTGTAAGTAAACTATACTAACTAAGCATCTGTCAGTACAACATACTATTGCTATTTCACTTTACTTAGTTTGTTCAAGGCAATCGGTTTGCATGCTTTTTTTAAGTAAGCCCAACTAATTAGATTTTACAGTGTACTAGATCTCAGTGCTGCATCTGACACTGTCGATCATAACACTACTAGAGAGACTGGAAAACTGGGTCGGGCTTTCTGGGATGGTAATCAAATGGTTCAGGTCATACTTAGAAGGGAGAGTTTACTATGTGAGTATAGGAGAGCATAAGTCTAAGTGGACGTCCATGACATGCGGAGTCCCACAAGGCTCAATTCTTGCACCGCTTTTGTATTATGATTATTTTACTTCCTTTTATGCAAAGCACTTTGAATTACCATTGTGTATGAAATGTGCTATATAAATAAACTTGCCTTGCCTTACAGACAATTTAATCGTAATACCTTACTTTTACAAGGGGAAAGAACTTAAATTACAGTTTTGTAATAATAATAATAATTATTATTTATATAGCACCTTTCCAACACCCAAGGTCCCTTTACAAAGTCAGGTTTAAAGAACAGAACCAAATAAACATCAGCATTAAAGGACAGAACACATGGCTGAAAGTAATATACAGAGGTCACTAGCAAAGTTATTTAATTACAGACCTATCTCGAATCTCCCTTTTCTGTCAAAGATACTAGAAAAGCTAGTATCATCACAACTATGTTCCATTTTAGAGAAAAATTATATCTGTGAGGATTTCCAGTCAGGATTTAGACAGTACCATAGTACCGAGACTGCTCTCATCAGAGTTACAAATGACCTGCTCTTATCATCTGATCGTGGTTGTATCTCTCTATTAGTGCTACTGGATCTTAGTGCCGCATGACACTATCGACCCCAACATTCTTTTTAACAGACTAGAAAATTATGTTGGCATTAGTGGAAGTGCATTGGCATGGTTCAAATTATACTTATCTGACCGGCATCAATTTGTAGCATTGAATAAAGAGGTATCAAACCAATCACAAGTACAGTATGAAGTACCTCAAGGCTTAGCACTAGGACCATTACTTTTCACGCTCTATATGTTACCCTTGGGAGGTATTATTAAGAAACATGGTTTTAGCTTTCACTGTTATGCTGATGATACTCAGCTCTATATTTATTTGCGGTCCGACGAAACATACCAATTTGCAAAACTCGCGGAATGCATAGTTGATATAAAAAACTGGATCACTAGTAATTTCTTACTGTTAAATTCTAAAAAAAACAGTGTTAATTATAGGACCAAAAACCTCTGCATATAATGACCTAGAACACTGTCTAACACTTGATGGCTGCTCTGTCAATTCTTCGTCATCAGTTAGGAACCTAGTTGTGCTATTTGATAGCAATCTTTCCTTCGAAAGTCACATTTCTAGCATTTGTAAAACCTAATTTTTCCATCTCAAAAATATATCTAAATTACGACCTATGCTCTCAATAGCAAATGCAGAAACATTCATTCATGCGTCCATGACCTCAAGGTTAGATTATTGTAATGCTTTATTGGTTGGCTGTTTTGCACGCATAATAAACAAACTCCAGCTGGTCCAAAATGCAGCAGCTAGAGTTCTTGTCACGTGTATGTTCCCATTGAGTTCCTGTTTTCCTTATTTGGTCCTTCCAGTTCCTTTTCCCATTATTAGTAACTCCTGTTCCTTGTTATTAGTTATCCCCATCACCTGTCTGCCCCTCGTTATCTGCCCTATTTAGTTCTAGCCCGTTCTGTTCTCCCTTGTCTGGAATTGTTTGTCAACTCCTTGTGCTATGTGTGATTCCCTGAAAAAGATAATTAAACTCCTTTGTTTTGTACTCCTGGTCTCCTCGCTCTGTGCTACTCACAGTTGCAACCCTTGACAGTTCTTACTAGAACCAAGAAGTATGACCATATTAGCCTGGTTTTGTCAACACTGCACTGGCTCCCTATTAAACATCGTATAGATTTTAAAATCTTGCTTGTTACTTATAAAGCCCTGAATGGTTTAGCAACTCGGTATTTGAGCTCTTACTGCATTATAGTCCTCCACGTCTGCTGCGTTCTCAAAACTCTGGCAATTTGATAATACCTAGAATATCAAGATCAACTGCGGGCACCAGATCCTTTTCCTATTTAACACCCAATCTCTGGAATAACCAACATTACGTTGCTGGCTCCCTATTAAACATCGTATAGATTGTAAATCACTGAATGGTTTAGCACCAGTATTTGAGCGAGCTCTTATTGCATTATAGTCATTCACATCCGCTACAATCTCAAAACTCTGGCCATTTGATAATACCTAGAATATCAAAATCAACTGCGGGCAGCAGATCCTTTTCCTATTTAGCGCCCAAACTCTGGAATATCCTACATAACATTGTTTGGGAGGCAAACACACTATGTCAGTTTAAATCTAGATTAAAGGCCCATCTCTTTAACCTGGCTTACACAGAACACACTAGCACATTTCTAATATTCAAATTCGTTAAAAGATTGTTAGGCTGCATTAATTAAGTCAACCAGAACCGGGAACACTTCCCATAACACACAATGCCATCTACGCTAATATTAGTCTGTTTCTTTCTTATTCCGAGGTCACCGTAGCCACCAGATTCAGTCTGTATCCAAATCAGATGGTCACTGCAGTCACCCGGATCCAGTCCGTATCCAGTCCAGATGGTGGACCAGTACCTAGAGAGGACCTCTTCAGCCCTGAATGTCAGCGGAGACCAGGACAACTAGATGAGCCCCAGAGGCAGATTCCCAGTGAAGACCTCGTCATCTAGACCAGTGTTTCCCAACCGGGGTGCCGCGTAAAAAAATATTTTTTTTATATTTTTAAATTGCTAAAATGTTCAAAAAAAGCATCTATTATATAATATTCATTTCTGATGTCGCCAATAATTATAGATGCACCGAAATTCCGGCTGCTGAAAATTAGTTCACCATTCAGGTTTCACTTTCACGTGATGTGATGCTCTGCGTATTATCCCGCTCTATGCGTGTGTGTGCTCC
>NW_015506945.1:93257-93500 GCF_001515645.1 Sinocyclocheilus grahami
TGAGTTGGAATCAGTTTTTAAGAACAAATCATATTAAACTTGAGAAGTGTGTTGCTGTTAGTAATGCTGCGAACTGTCTAATTGGGGTCAGCAATGCACTGTTGTTTATTCATTCTCTCCTTCCTCCCACCATCTCGGTCTCCAGCCAGGTGCAGCCACTTTATAAAGTTAAATTCAATGTCTTTATCTGAAGCCCTTCCAGTGAGGGGATTCTGCCTAACAGCACCTGCAGTGAAGAGAAAT
>NW_015506945.1:96275-97182 GCF_001515645.1 Sinocyclocheilus grahami
TTTGAAAACTGCTGCCTTAAACAATAGTTTAAAACAAACGGGACTTAAATATTTTGAAATCGGGATAACGTTAGCCAAGTTATATCTAGTCCATTTTTAGAATTATAAGATGATTTTTCTAATGGCTTCGACCATTATCTTTTAGGTCAGGACAGCCTGTTTTTACCTTACCACAGCAGTGAAAAACACTGAAAGTAACAAAATGATTTGTAAACGTTTTCACAAATCAATCTCTATCTAAAATAAGTAATTTATTTTAAAATTCCAACCCGGATTGCGTGATTATTGGAAATTGTCGGAGGGCTACGCAAACACCACATTCAACAAAGTAAAGTTACTCGACGCTTTTCTCAATTAAACAAATAACTAAAGACTTAATAACTCCCAATGCTGACACATAATGATGAATATTTTCAATAAAATGACTTTAAAACGCCAAAATATCACTTACCTGAAGCAATTGTGTGACGAAAAATCCGTGAAGGAAGAAGATTGCTGCCTTTCGGTCAAATAGGCGCGGTTTTCGTAGCAACGAGGTGTGGCCTGCCGGACATCTGCCAAACTTGATGCGTTTTCCAAGTGTAATCCAAATGTTAGCCAGAAGTCGATGTTTACCAATGTCAGCCATAGCTAAACCTTACTTGGGTCTTATGTGTTTTTTGTTATCTGGACCATATACCTCAAAAGGAGCTGTGAACCAAGCAAACATTTCCCGCAAATTCTAAACATATGGCAAAACATATATGGTAACTCTCTGGCCCATATCTTTTCAGCCATGCCATATCTAAGCCATATATGCCAGCGATCGGCCACATTTGGCCCAAAGGTTCTTGCTATCTGGGTTGAAAACACAATGCTCAAATTGTGAGAAGGTTCTTTGTTTCATAACTGCCAATGCATATTTTTA
>NW_015506945.1:99211-99976 GCF_001515645.1 Sinocyclocheilus grahami
GTAAATGTGTTTAGACAACTGGTCATTTGGTTTAGAGGATTGGCTGTTGTGTTTTAGCATTTGAGAAAAACTGTAAATGCACCAGTTCAGTTAGAATATGAATCCTGTGTCCAGGGTTCCCTTCCTTGTCTGGTTGCAGAAAGGGGTTTCCTGCTTTTCTGATTGGCTGGAGGTTCAGTCTTGGGAAGCCAGTGATTGGGCGTTGGCTGGCGACGCGGAGCTGTGGTCTGCAGTTGAAGTTTTAGACAGCACTTTTTCGGAGATGCGGCGTTAGGCAAACTTAACTCAAAACAGGAAACTCTCAATGGAAAATAAAACAAACTAAAGAAATAGAAGTAAAGTTTGACGAGACTAGGTGGCGTTTCTCCTCATGGTTTTGGAGGAGCTGGCGTGTAAGCCAGAGCACGCTCAAAAGCTAAAGAAGCATGATTAAAAGCATAGCTCAAAGCTATGACTAAAAAGAGGAGAGTAAAACAAAGAGCGAGCAAAGAAGGGGGTTGAAGAAGAGAGACAAGAGCAAGACAAAAAGCCAAGTTTGATGGTGTTTCTAGTATTTAAACCAGGCTGTTTAACACACCCCAAATGGTGTCTGTCTTTGCTCGGGGTGTTGTATATTTCTCCTCCCAATTCATAAATCAAAATGTTATCTCATCAGGCACATATCCCGCTTTTTAATTTTGGACATGATTTCTATAACAAGAATTTGATACATTTGACCAAGAATTGATTGGAAGAAACGTTTAAACGTTTCAGATTCAAACACAC
>NW_015506945.1:100659-129947 GCF_001515645.1 Sinocyclocheilus grahami
TGAACCCTACTGTTAGACCTACCTGAAAAACTAAAAAGCAATTTATTTAATTCGAAGGCCTGTCGTTATTTTTTATTTGTGCTATCATTATTAATTTCTTTATTTGTTCTTATTTTATTACTGACTGCTTACTTGTAATTTTTTATTCAAAGTTTGAATCTCGTGCTACTGCACCAAAATTACCCAACTGTAAAATAAAAAAAAACACTGAGTGAGCAAAAATTTGTGAGATAGCTAGTTATAATGGTAATTAAATAATGTTTACATATGTATAAAAGCCTACATTAAAATCTGTCATATAAATTGGTCTCTTCATTAGAAATTAGCCTACTGATTGCCACCATTGATGGACAAAATTTTGAAATAATGTTATAAATATCTGTATGACATTATATTCTGCAGTTTTTCCCTGTTGTACTGAATATCTATACTTTTCAAATGATCATATCGAAGTTAGAAATTCAAATATTGTGACAAAATAAATTTTGTAGGGTGCCACAGGTTTGTTAAAATTTCCAAAGGGTGCCGCGACTAAAAAAAGGTTGGGAAACACTGATCTAGACGGCCACCGGAACAAGACCACGGGAACCAGATGAGTCCTCTGCACAATCTGACTTTGCTGCAACCTAGAATTAAACTGCTGGTCTCGTCTGGTCAGAGGAGAACGGCACAATATGTCGACACACTATTTCCGTTTAATACTGTAAAGCTGCTTTGACAAAATCTGCACTGTAAACAGCGCTAAAGATATATATATATTTAAAAAAAGTTAGAAATGAGATACAGAGATGATTTAGATAAACATGTAGAACTGAACTGAGCTGAACTGAAGAGTAATACTCAGAGAAAAAAATGCGTTTTAAGAGGTTTGTGAAGCAGAGAAGGGAGGATGATTGATGTATGTCTTGGGGAAAAGCATTCCACAACCTGGGTGCCACAACACTGAAAGATCTGGCTCCCATAGTCTCCAGATGAAACTTAGGGGTGACTAACCTCACTAGAAGATCATAAGGAGCGAGCAGGAGAATAAGGCTGAAGTCAGATAAATATGTAGGACATAGATTATGGAGAGCTTTATAGGGGAGTATGAATACCTAACCTTATATGCAAGGAAACTGGAAGCCAATAGGCAGAGGAAACACAGAGGTGGAAGGTGTGCTAAATTAAATCTGAATGTCATCAGCAATTATTTGTCCAATTGGTAGCATATAGAAGAGGGCCCAAAACAGAACCTTGAGGTACACCAGAACTGATGGATTTGTGTTTCTGGTAAATAACAATGTTTTGCCTCCCTGTCAAATAGGAGGAAAACGATTTAAAGGCTGTGCCAGTGATTCCAATTGCTGAAAGCTGTGAGAAGAGTATCTCATGACAAACAGTGTCAAACTCTGAGCTGAGGTCTAACAGGAGAATAGTGCTAAGAGCACCAGAATCAGAGACTAAGAGAAGATTGTTAGGAACCTTAATCAGGGCTGTTTCATTGCTGTGTAATGGACAAAAGCCAGACTGGAATGGCTCATAGAGGTTGTGTGCTGTTAACTAGGCCTGCAACTGAGAGGCAACAACTTTTTCTAATATGTTAGAGAGAAAAGATAAGTTTTAAATAGGCCTATAGCTAATTAGGGAAGAAGGATCGAGACAATGCTTTTTAAGAACCAGGGTGACAGCAGCAATCTTAAGCTTAGATGGTAGTTCCAGGTGGCATTGACCTATTAATGAAATGAGTGATGGGTAGTGACAAAGCAGTCAAGCAATTCTTCAGTAAAGAGTTAGGTGCAGGGTCAAGAAGACTAGTAGAGGAATTAGACAGCCTGATTACCTCATCAACCACTGTGGGGTCAACAGAGTCAAAACTAGAGAAGCTGTGACCATGGAATATAGAGAGAGTAGAAAAGTACAGTAGTGATAGACATAGAGAAGTCTAAAATCACGATCCTTCAGAAAAAGCCTCTCCTTGCTGGCAAAAATGATAATTTTACAATTGGGTAAACAATTCTTAATCATGTCACCTCTTATAATTATTTGGGTCTGACAATCTCAGCCTCTTGCAACCCATCAATTAAACTGTGGCTGAAAATCTTCGATAGCATCATCAAACCTATTCTTCTCTATAGCTGTGAAATCTGGGGCCCCAAATTTAAACTGAACTATGAATCATGGGACAAAAACCCTGTTGAAATTTTCCACCTTGAGTTCTGTAAAAACATCTTGGGAATTCACAGAAATGCCCCAAATCTCGGCTGCAGGGCAGAACTGGGCAGATTCCCTCTGCTCTCTGAAATCCAGAAGAGAGCAGCGAAGTTCTGGTTCCACCTATCAGACACTCCCACAGATATCTACCATCACAGTGCTTTTTACACAGTGCTTTTTACAGGAAAAACACCCTGAGAGTGACCCCATGCACTATTTAGTAGAAAAACATAAACTTGATTCAACAATTCGGATAAGATATTCAGAAATGAAAGAAACAGAAAAAACAACCCAGAAAAAATACATTCATAATTGGCAGCATAATGTAACTCAAGTAAAGAAATCAACTTACTTCCACAAAATAAAATCTGATTATAAACTGGCACCATACTTGAGCAGTATTAAAGACAATTGTCAGAGAAAGCTGCTGATGAAGTATCGTCTGAGTGAGCACAGTCTGAGTGTGGAGACGGGCCGACAAAAGAGTGCCCAGAGATCCAGAGAGCTCAGACTGTGTTCACACTCCACTGACGGAGCCATAGAGGACGAGCTGCACTTCCTCACACAGTTCAGCAAATATAGAACATTAGAGATGCCTATTTCAACCAAACAGCTGTGTTGTCTGAATTCCAACAAGCAAAAGCAAAGTAGAATAGAGCAAACTCTTGCATATTTTGGGAGTGAAGGAAAAGTGTGTCCATCTGGCAGCGCAATGTGTCCTCCTGCCATCGAATGAGGGACAAAGCCTGGACCCTCTTTTCCCTTTATCACTGTATTCACACACAGCTGAACTTCAGCCCTGCTCATACACACCCGACACACTCTTCCTTCATCATGTCATCAAACCTTTGCTTCCTCGTCATCCTGGACAGCTTAAAGTCAAGTTCACACCACTTGACTTTAAACATTGGCAGATCGCTGTGCTGTTAAGACTACGTGACTTGCTGTCTGTCTTGAAGTCGTTGTGGTGTTCACACTACGTGACACTACGTAAATGATCTACAACAGGGAACAACTCTGTTAACCAACGTCTCCATCTGATCCCCAAACCATGTTTTGTCATGAGAACACTCGTGAGAAGTGGAACAGGTGTAGCGAATCAGCTCAAAGAGTAAATATGAATAATTAATTATAACTAGTTATAATTAATTATAAATATTTAGATCCGCTGTAAGTATTTACTCAACTGTCTGTCAATTCTAAGAACATTAATTTCCTGTACAATACTACTCAGAGCATGTAGCAAAAATCTGCATGATTAGGGACTCCAGTTATGAGCAAACAATGAACAACCTCAAGTGTGATACAAGTAAGACTTTATTAACTACATAAACACTTAAACTAGTCTAACATACACATACACACACACACACACGCATACCGTTGATATAGGAAAAAGGGTTAAAGCTTAAGCAGTAAAGAGAAGACAAATAAAAACATGAAGCTATGGTACCATTTGATATTCAGCAGATCTACAGCCTGAAGGAAACATCAGTTTCTTAGTTCAAACACACCTTTGTAAAAGGTGCAAATGCAAATACTTGCACGTCTCACCTGTTTGAAAGAGAGTCCTGATGCTCTTTGGGGCTCCAGTAGGTTGGCTGAAGTTAGGTGATGAGAAAGAACCATTTTGAGTCAGATGATCTTGATGAATAGAAAGTCAAGGCCCGAGGCATGGCGCAGACTTAGGGTGTCCTTAGAGGGGTGCTAGCTCACATCCTCATCTTCTCAGAATCTAACAGAACCGCAGGCTGACTGACTATGTGTTGGAGTGCACCGGGCACGCCCGCACCGGCTCAGGCTCCAACACGCTTCTTAGCAGAAGAAGAACAACAAGAACATGGGCAGAACTGTGCGTGAGCCTTTTAAGGTCTGAGAAGATTCCCGCCTCTCAGGATGGGGTTGTCCAATGAGAAAGGCCGAAATTCCAAGCGGGAGGTTGGAAATACTGCAGAGTTTTATGACCCTTTGTGTGAGAGCATGGTAATTTGCATATGGAACTTGAATCAAAATTACTAAAGATTCTTAGAACACTAATATATTGCCTATGTACCCACATATAATATAAACGCTCATTTAGATCATCAGAAGATAAATTCAAAGAGACCAAACATGGTATCGGTGGGGCTATATTAACTAGTGATCTATCATAACACACACACAAACAGTATACAATTCAACAGACAATACACAAGAATAGTAATGGTATTCACAATGTCCTGAGGAGATGTGTGTTCATTCACAGAAAGGTTTTCCTATGAATTAATTAGAGAAGAGTCCATTTTTATAGCCATTGTGTGTCTTTCCTAAGGGTAAATTAATTGTGAGTTTCTCTGCCCGCATTCCTTTGGGCAATAAAACCAGTGATATCAGCATTGGTTGCCATGGAACCAGAGGCCTGTTCTGCCTTTCTGAGGTGTTAGATGCATGTCGGGGGAAGGGTCCATAGACCCTCGTAGTTGGTTTGTTGACTGAGGGGTGTTACAGAGTATTTGTTAAATATAACTAAAACAATTGTGTGTCTGGTTGGTCCAGACGCTGCACAGGAATGATGCGAAACAACACATGAAACAGGAGTTATTTGAAAATGGAGGTTGAGAAGAAATTAGTGCTGAAATTAGTGATGATCTGTTCTGAAAAATGTTGCTTCATTTCTTGTGTCCAAACTTGTTCCATGTTGCTGCTGCTGTTCCTTCCGCTGACCTCAACACATGCCTTTTCCTCTCACTGGCTGAAGCTTGTCGCTGACCGGTCCAGATATTTAGCTTGCTAGATATTTGTTTGGTGTGTGCGAGCCTCTTTGATTAATCATTGAGTAGTTCACACATAAAGATTGCTGAGCGCTGATCACCCGACGATTTTCCCCCAATCACAACTTGACCTGACAGTGAGCTCGTTAACTTGAAAATCGGGCTTAAAATCCTGTAGTGTGAACTTGGCTTAACAGACATTTTTCTTTCCAGGTTTAAAATTATTTTGAACAGCAGCAAATTAATGCCTTCTGAATGAAGCAACTTTTTTTTGTACAGCGATGCTTAGGTTTACCACTCCTGGAGAGATGCTCCTGTTGGACATTTCAACCAGACTTAGAAAGGGCGCTGGAGTCCGGAGGTTATTCATGGCTTCTACTCGATTAGTAGATTAGACCCATTTACAGCAGAGCTTTCCTCATGAATACTGTTACATTACACTCACCCTGCAGGCAAACTTATTGGCTAAAAGGAAGACATTGTTAAGCAAATGTCACTATAATGAGAGTATGATTCATGAAAGAATAGTTCTGAATAAATACACACAACTTTTTAGAATTTTCTAAATACAATCAGCAGAAGTGTAACGCTTAATGTAGGCTATAAACGAGCAACACAACACAGTCAACTCCATTCAGCTTCAACAACTTTATTTAAAAACATTTTCTGAGAGTTTGAGTTAGAATAGTTTGCAAAAGTGTGATTATAAACACACTATGGCTGTGAAAGCATCTAGTGAGTGCATGATTTTACCAGTTCACTATGATGAAGTTAATATCCCAGACAACCTCTGTAGTCCCATTTAGACACTTATTAGCAACCATCTTTTTCAAGACAGGTAAAAGCTTTAAAAAATCTCTTTGCAATGGTGTACAGGTACTCTGATGACATTAAAACAGGAAATGACATTTATACTGCTTTGGAAATGTTTTATTAATTATCTCTTTTAAACATAAATGAGGTTGTGACACTATTAAAACAAAGCATCATAATTCAGAATTATCTTGTGTTTGAATATACTGGTGCTTTGTTTCCTAGATGTATTATTTCTCTGTTTTACAGACACTTATTTCTAAACAGTATGAAGGTCTAAATTGTTTTGAGGCTCCACATACTCTACTAAAACTCACAGACAGACAGACAGAGCTGTTTAGTGCTTTGTATCATCTAGAGAGCAGCAGCGCTTCATGAGGAACGATGAAAACCATCTGTTCACTCCAACCCCAATATCTTCAGTCTTTCAAACATGAGCAGCTATAATGATTGTTAAATCTTTGTCACGACACATACAATAACGCGTCCTTTACTTAGTGCTCTAAAGCTTGTCGACTCTTTCACAGTGACAGCAGGTACAATGAAGTAGTGCAACAAAAATCATCACGATCATCGGTGAGATGAGCTACGATCGACGGGGCAGAAGAGCGTTCACATCATTATCAGTGTGTGATTATCGGCTCTCAAGGACATGGATTTTCAAGATTAGCGTTCGGCTCAAAGGCTCAAATGGGTCATGCGACTTCACATTACGATGCTTCTCCTGATGGCAGCTTCACGGGTTAAGGCTTACGAAACTACAGCCTATGAATATACAGGTAGAGACGTGATCTAAGAGTATTTATCGTGCTAAGGCTGACAGATCCTGCGGTTCCTACCATCAATGAGCTTTCAGATGTACAGAACCTGTGAAGTGAGCCACATATTGCACACACAATGAATCAACAGCTCATCTAACAGCCTGTCCTAACTGCGTATTCATATCAGCTAGAGGTTTCTAAAAAGGCCAGGATGTGGCCAGAAGCACTGCAGTAATTGCCAGTAATGAATCATGTAAACTTTGACAGTGGCCGATTACAGTGCACGTTTTTTTAAGGGCTATTTCGACAAAAGCGTCATATGAAGTGCTTATAAACGGTTTTAGAAAGAGCTTCTCTTCTAGAGATTTGTACTTGGCAGTTTACAACAGCACAGATACATGAGGACAGGAGGGCTGTGGTTTTGGGAGAATATAAAAGAAGGCTACCCTGTGTCTCAGCGCTAATAAGAGCTCAGTATCCATTCAGCCTGGAATAAAGCACTGCACACTCATCTTCTCAAACAACATCTTGTATGTGTGGAAGGCAGTGAGCACAGTGTGTGTGTGTATGTGTTATAGTCTTCACAAGCTTGTGGCGGAGCTGCTCATATGCAGAATTACTGTATATTTGATGTATTTCTACACGTGTTTGTGTATGACTTCAGGATGTCCAGCGCTCTGCGGGAGTGTGTGTGTGTTTGTGTGTGTCATTGTGTGTGTGTGTGTGTGTGTGTGTGTGTGTGTGAGAGTAAGTGTCTCTATGCCAGCGTGTAATCAAACTGGCCCTTCTCGAGTCCGTCCAGACCGTCGGCCCAGGTGGAAGTGGGCATGCTGCGGTAGGGGTCCAGCAGGATGCGGAAGCAGCGCACGATCAGCATGCAGAGGAAGACGAAGAGGAAGATGACGAAGGCAAAGGTGGTCTTCTGCTCCAGGGTCATGCTGGCGCCCGCCACAGGACCCCCCGTCTGGAGGGAGGAGGTGAACGGCTCGGCCTCCATCAGCCAGGAGATCTGCAGCGGCTCGTCCCACAGCAGACGCTCGCGCATCCTCACATCCTCCACATGGGCCTCATCTACAAACACACACACACACACACACACAGACTAAATGGTCAAACCTGTGCTTGCCCACAAAACTATCAACTCCAAGCAGAAATGTGATAGAAGTCCACTTGGAAAGGCGACCTAAAGCAGACACAATGGTTTGATGGCACGCTGCAGTTTCCTTCATCAGTTTTGAGTGTTTTCTGAAGTTAACAGTTAGTTCTATCATGACAACTCTCAGAGGGATTGGTATGGTAATGTACATTGTTAATGTGTTTGGTCTTGGCGGAATTGATCTGGTACACTGCTGCTGCCAACAACTCCACAACATGAATGCTGTGAGCACGTAAGAAATGCTGCTGCTGCACATATAACATATATGAAATAACCCCATATAGTAGGGCTAGGTTTTGACACAAATTTCACGATTTGATTAGATTCTCATTCACAAGCTTGTGATTGGATTCGATTTGATTACCAATTTGATGTGATTCGATTCGATGTTGATTATTTTGGATATATATCAGGAACAGTACATGCCAAATCTTCCCAAGGAAAAAAACAATCTCTCAACTAATGCTGTAAAATATACATGAGATTCAGCTGGTACTACATTACTACAAATATTGAAGGTTAAAATTTATTGATTTGTATACAAAAACTTAAATTACACTCAATTAAGTTTTTATAATAATAAAGTTACAATTACATAACAATATTTCGACTCCAATGCCGACTGTCATTAAAACTTGACCGATTTATTCAAACATAAATTAAACACTGAATAACAGTAATAATTATAAATATAGCTGCAAGCAGCAATT
This sequence comes from Sinocyclocheilus grahami, assembly GCF_001515645.1. Classification (NCBI taxonomy): domain Eukaryota; kingdom Metazoa; phylum Chordata; class Actinopteri; order Cypriniformes; family Cyprinidae; genus Sinocyclocheilus; species Sinocyclocheilus grahami. Next base: position 109,040 of record NW_015506945.1, read on the forward strand.
ACGGGGCCAAGCACTACAGAAGCAAGCATCAGATAAACTGCAGAAATGAGTAATTGAAGCCATTTTAGGATGATTTTAGTTAAAACGGCTGGAAAATCATAAATACAACCTAACATAATTTATTGGCTTATCACGTTTGACCAATAGATGGCGCTGTTATCAAATCGATGTGGTGTGTTCTGTGTGAGTTGACAATGGCACACACAAAGTTTGCTGTCAATATGCCAAAGCATTGCAGAGATACGGCCTCAAGTGTCAATTCGGCATCATGCCTCAAATTCATTGCTGTCGTATGCGAAAACAGTTTTGTCTATCATCACAAAATCCATAACTTTTTGTCAGCATGGTCTGAAGATGATATGATTAGATTTTGGTGAAAACCGGACCAACGGTCTAGGAGGAGTTTGAAAAAGTAGGTTTTAAAAGAAAATCAAAATGGTGGACAGGAAGTTTGGCTGACTATGGCAACATTGGTATTACTGTTCTCAGCATGACCCAAGGAATCTATTAATACCAGTCTCGTTACAATCGGCAAAATTCACAGAAAGCTATTAGCATTTATTTGAAATTTCATTGTAACTTTTGACCACAAGGTGGCACTATCTCAAGTACTTTCAGGTCATTGTCTTGATGGCACATACAAAGTTTCGTAATGGTACACCAATGCATTCATAAAATATAGTATTTTATATCATAATACTCTATTGTAGTCAATGGCAATTTCATGTTTTGTTCAATTATAGCTCCACCAAGATGCACAATCCCACCAAATTTTTTATGTGTCCTTAGAGTGTGCCCATACATATGTGCGTTAAATTTGGTGAAAATATCTCATTTTGTTTTGGAGTTATAGACATTTTTATATATGAGAAGAGAAAAATTACCGATGGCTGACATTGTTTGCATTTTTTTGCCACTTACTATAAAAATTTTGGCAATTGGGTATTATCACATTACTGGCATGCTATGTTTCCGAATTTCCTACAGTGGTTTTGTGTCAATCGGAGTAACGGTTTCTAAAATATTGGCAAATGTTTTTTAAGCGCTAAAATGCAACGTTGCACAAACCATAAGCCAAAACCTGGCATGTTTGGTATCGCTGGACTCGACAAGGATTCAGTAGTCTAAAAAGATGACTCTGGTGAAAATAAGTCGACCACACCCAAAGTTATAAACATGTGAATATTTGATTTTACCACTAGGTGGCACTGGCTCCAAACTTCTCAGGCTCCTTCAGGGCATCATGCTGATGACCCATACCAAGTTTCGTAACGATAAGTCAATGCGTTCATAAAATACAGCATTTTACTACAAAATTAAAAATGGCCGATGCCCAAAATGGCTGACACGGAAAAATTGGGTATCATTCGGCATGATGCACCCAATCTAAAGAGAGTTTTGTGATTTTTGGCCAAACCATTCAGAAGTTATAAGCAAAAATATGCATTTTCATATCTCCTGACCACTGGGTGGCACTGCACCGAAACACTGCAGGTAGTCTCAGGTCATGCTTGTCATAACACACAAAGTTTGGTCTCAATACGCCAAACCGCTGCGGAGATACAGCCTCAGATCCATTTTTGCATGCTTTTTGTCGAATTTGTTTGCGTGTTATTCGAGAACAGGTTGAAGAATCAACTTGAAAAAAATTACCGATGGCTGACATTGTTTGCATTTTTTTGCCACTTACTATAAAAATTTTGGCAATTGGGTATTATCACATTACTGGCATGCTATGTTTCCGAATTTCCTACAGTGGTTTTGTGTCGATTGGAGTAACGGTTTCTAAAATATTGGCAAATGTTTTTTAAGCGCTAAAATGCAACGTTGCACAAACCATAAGCCAAAACCTGGCATGTTTGGTATCTCTGGACTCGACAAGGATTCAGTAGTATAAAAAGATGACTCTGGTGAAAATAAGTCGACCACACCCAAAGTTATAAACATGTGAAAATTGTGATTTTTGGCCAAACCATTCAGAAGTTATAAGCAAAAATATGCATTTTCATATCTCCTGACCACTGGGTGGCACTGCACCGAAACACTGCAGGTAGTCTCAGGTCATGCTTGTCATAACACACAAAGTTTGGTCTCAATACGCCAAACCGCTGCGGAGATACAGCCTCAGATCCATTTTTGCATGCTTTTTGTCGAATTTGTTTGCGTGTTATTCGAGAACAGGTTGAAGAATCAACTTGAATTCCATAACTTTTTGCCAGCATGGTCTGAAGATGATCTGAGCCAATTCTGAGAATCAGACAACCGTCTAGGTTCTCCCGACTCCTCGAGGAAAATTTTCCTTCTGTGTCTTATGGTTCAAAAGTTATTACACAGTAAAATCCTGAGTGTTAAATTAACACTGCTCAGAGCATATATGGTCCCACTCTAAAAGAGTGTTAAAGTAACACTGAAGCAGTGTTAAAGTTAATGAGATAATTATGTGATTAATTAAGTGCTGACTGAGCATTAGTGATGAACACCTGCTGTTAAGAAGCAGAATCACTGAAGAAAAGAGAAACACAAGAACTACAACTGACTTCAGCCACGGCCTTAGATGAAATCAACTGAAATAAAAGAAGACATTAAATCTCTCAAGATCTCAGCAGAAGATGATTGAACAACTCTACAAACAACATCACCAGCTTCATGCATTACTAACCAGTTTGACTTTTTTTGTCATGCATCAAAACATTTCTTATTAAGAAGTAACAGAGATTTAGATGTTAATGTTTATAGTAAAGAATAAAATTAAAAGTCACTGATGTGTAGATAAGTGTTTGCTTTAGTTGGGCTTTTGACCCTTGACTTTCTAACATCAGTTTTTCTCTGATTGCTGTAATTGTGTTTATGTTAACACATTTGTTAAGGCAGAGAAACTTATATTTAACAAGTCAAGGGTCAAGAGACACCTAAAGCAAACACTATTCACCAACACGGTGTTTAAAAAAAAATCTAAACCTTAATTCTCACTAAAAAACTTCTGTTTTAGATACTCCAGAAATAAAGTCTAACTGGTTAGTAATGCATGAAGCTGGTGATGTTGTTTGTGGAGTTGTTTAACAGACTCCAAACTTGCTGTGGTTAATGTTGAGATGGTCCTCTATCAGTGTGCCAAATTTCACAACTTTCCCGCAAGCAGTTCTATGGGCTGCCATAGACTCAAGAGCGGAAGAAACGAAAGAAGAAGAAGAATAGATTCAAGATTCTTTAGTATAGTGAAGTATAGTGAAATTTGAGCAATCCTAACAGTGCAGTCACATGTAACTTAAACATCTGTAATACAGAAAAAATGTTATTACTATACAATACAAGACAAACAATACACAAACCAATACAAACAAGGCGATAGTACAAAGTTAAGCCTTATCTGCAGTACAGTCAGCGATAAATGGTATGCAGTTTAACAATACAATACAAAGACAGTACAAACCAGGCAATAGTGCAAATTTAAGCCTTATTAAGAAAATAGGAACACCAACGGATACAATAGATGCCATCACCCCTTCGCTGCTTGGACCCTAATGAAATATGTTATATGGTGCACATATTAAGCAAAATGCCCCTTTCTAGAGTACATTTTTCTAGCTGACTAACGAGTTTATGGTCACCGAATATGTTTTTGGCGTAATAACGTTAGTTTATAGGTAAATAAAGGTAATTGACATTACGTGAGATTGTTTACAAGCTGTTATATTGACGTCTTTGCACAGTTGAAACACTGATTGAGCGATAACATGAGACAGGATATGGATTTCGGTAAGTTTGTCTTTCTTTTAGCATACCTTCGGATGTTTAGTCATGCTTTATTTTGAAACTTCCCAATGCCGCTATTCTTAAACTTCAGTGCTACAACGTTCTGACACTCTCATTAAACAGTGCCAAAACTGCATTTATTGTTTGAAAACTGTAATACAATGGACAGAATTTGAAATCTGAGACTGGGAACACTACAATGTTACGTTCTTTAACTGAAAACAGGCTAGACTAATCAATTCTTGGGATTTAAGAATCAACATCATTTCGTAAAAATGAGAATCGATTAAAATCAAGAAATCAATATTTTTTACTCAGCCCTACCATATACAGTAACATACATGATCACCCTGTAGCAGATCTATACAGGTGGATGTAGTTTTGGATTTTGTTTTCACTTAATAATAAAAACCTTCATTTAAAAACTGCATGTTGTGTTCACTTGTGTTAACTTTGACTAATATTTAAATTAGTTTGATGATCTGAAACATTAAAGTGTGACAAACATGCAAAAAAATAAGAAATCAGGAAGGGGGTCAACACTTTTTCACACCACTTTATATCTGAAGTATAGCAATTAGTTCTGCATCTTGTGTTATTTTTTAACCTTTACTATTACCAAATGAGACCAAATGAGAGGGTTTCCTGTATAGTTTACAGCATTTTTGGGGGGGGGAGATTTTTTTGTCCACCACTTCAATGTAAAAGCCCACTGCTGTGATTGGTAGGAAGAAAGTTTAGAGCGCTGCAATAATTATGTATTTTTGCAGGTCAACCCGTAATTCACATCACCCTGGTTCCCGCAACAAAAACCCAACGGTATTTTTCCACTGGGCTTTGGACTATTGTAGAAAATAAACTTTCTGATACTCACATGTTTTGTTCATCATGATAATTTTCAGAAATGAACACATTTTTAATGAATGTTGAATCCTAAATTCAATCAGCAGAGTTATAGTGCAATTATAAACACACTGAGGCTGTGAAAGTGACTAGTGAGGGGATGAGTTTACCTGGTCAGCCTGATAAGCTTTAAAGGGTAAGTTCACCCCAAAATTAAAATTAGCCTGTGTTTTACTCACCCTTGAAGCATCCTAGGTGTATGTGACTTTCTGACGAATCCAATCGGAGTTATATTAAAAATTGTCCTGGCCCCTCCAAGCCTTTCAATGGGGGTAAGCAGGTGTTGATTGTCAACAGTTCAGAAGACGTGAAATAAAGTACACGCATCCATAATAAAACATCCCTCACATGGCTCCAGGGGGTGAATAAAGGCCTCCTGTTGCGAATCCATGCGTTTTTGTAAGAGATCTAATTTGTGACCGGCGGTTTTTTTTTTTTGTTCTCTCTCCGCGCTCGTCACTTATCACGCAACGCTGATGTCTTACGTCATCTGGTGGAACGGCTTCCAGGTACGACAGTCAGCGGAAGTGAGAAACAAGTGTTTATTACATTTGAAATATGGATATTTATCTTACAAAAATGCATGGATTCGCTACAGGAGGCCTTTATTCACCAGCCTTTTCAGCAGTTGTAAAAGCTTTACTGATGCATTGTATGAATGTTACAGAATAAAACAAGAAAGTACCTTGAGCTTGTGTTCATCACAGACCTTATTTCTGCCATTAAACCAAATACAGTTTAGAGAGATTAGAGAGGTTTTAGACACAATCAGCCCCACCCACTTAGTTATTATAAACAGCTCTTTAATAATTTCAAAGGTTTTGGAAAAAAGTTGCACTCTCATAGCATACTTGGATCCTTTTAATATGTTTGACCCGTTTCAATCTGGTTTTAGAGCACTGCATACGTAGCACTGAGTCTGCATTGCTGAAGGTTACAAATTACATTCTGCTGTCCATTGATTCTGGGTCATCTGCTATCCTGATACTTTTATATTTGAGTGCCGCATTTGTCACTGTTGATCACGATATTCTTCTGAAACGACTTGAGTGTGTCGTTGGGGTTCAGGACCTTGTTTTAGACTGGTTTGTCTCACTTAAAGGGGGGGACTTTTTCTGTAAATATCGGGTCATTTACTTCACCCCCTGCGCCTATCCATTGTGGTGTTCCTCAGGGATCCATTCTTGGCCCTCTTTTGTTTTCCCTCTACATGCATCCTTTGGGCTCATTACTCCAGAAACATAACATTAAATATCATTGTAGCGCTAATGGCCTCCAACTATATCTTCCAATCAAACCAGGAAATTACTTTTCATTAGATCATCTTTTTTATGAATAATGAAGTCATCTGGATCTGGATGACAAATATCTCTCTGCAACTGAATGAAAATAAAACCGAAGTGCTTCTACACAGCAAAAACTTGAGTGTTGAAATTTCAGTGTTAAACATTTCCGGGTTGATTTCAACACCCAAAGAGTAATTTGAACAAATTCGGAGTAAAATGGTATCCGGTGTTGAAGTTAATTGACAGAGTTTGATCATCAGTGTTAAAACAACTCCTAAGACATGTAATTAGACTCCGCCTGTCATGATCTCCAGCTGGAGTGCCCATGAGCTCCTCTAGAGGGCACTCCATTCTGTACCTTGCCATTCACTCAGGACTCCATTTCCCATAATCCTTTGCCCGGACTCATCAAGTGCATCACCTGTCTCTCATCAGATCTCATCATTGGTTCACAGCTGTCTCACATTAGTAGGAACTCATTATTGCACCACACCTGTTTCCTATTAGTGACACTATAAAGGTTGCAATCATTCACACACACATTGCTGATTATTGTTTAGCCTGTACCCTGTTCCGAGTCTCTGTGTTTCCTTGCCTTGCCTTGCCTTCTTGTTTCTTGACCTTGGACTGTTTATTGGATTGCTCTTTTGTCTCGCCCTGGATTGTACCTGTTTTAAGCCAAAACCTGGCATGTTTGGTATCTCTGGACTCGACAAGGATTCAGTAGTATAAAAAGATGACTCTGGTGAAAATAAGTCGACCACACCCAAAGTTATAAACATGTGAAAATTGTGATTTTTGGCCAAACCATTCAGAAGTTATAAGCAAAAATATGCATTTTCATATCTCCTGACCACTGGGTGGCACTGCACCGAAACACTGCAGGTAGTCTCAGGTCATGCTTGTCATAACACACAAAGTTTGGTCTCAATACGCCAAACCGCTGCGGAGATACAGCCTCAGATCCATTTTTGCATGCTTTTTGTCGAATTTGTTTGCGTGTTATTCGAGAACAGGTTGAAGAATCAACTTGAATTCCATAACTTTTTTGCCAGCATGGTCTGAAGATGATCTGAGCCAATTCTGAGAATCAGACAACCGTCTAGGTTCTCCCGACTCCTCGAGGAAAAATTTCCTTCTGTGTCTTATGGTTCAAAAGTTATTACACAGTAAAATCCTGAGTGTTAAATTAACACTGCTCAGAGCATATATGATCCCACTCTAAAAGAGTGTTAAAGTTAATGAGATAATTATGTGATTAATTAAGTGCTGACTGAGCATTAGTGATGAACACCTGCTGTTAAACAAGCAGAATCACTGAAGAAAAGAGAAACACAAGAACTACAACTGACTTCAGCCACAGTCTTAGATGAAATCAACTGAAATAAAAGAAGACATTAAATCTCTCAAGATCTCAGCAGAAGATGATTGAACAACTCTACAAACAACATCACCAGCTTCATGCATTACTAACCAGTTTGACTTTTTTTGTCATGCATCAAAACATTTCTTATTAAGAAGTAACAGAGATTTAGATGTTAATGTTTATAGTAAAGAATAAAATTAAAAGTCACTGATGTGTAGATAAGTGTTTGCTTTAGTTGGGTTTTTGACCCTTGACTTTCTAACATCAGTTTTTCTCTGATTGCTGTAATTGTGTTTATGTTAACACATTTGTTAAGGCAGAGAAACTTATATTTAACAAGTCAAGGGTCAAGAGACACCTAAAGCAAACACTATTCACCAACACGGTGTTTAAAAAAAAATCTAAACCTTAATTCTCACTAAAAAACTTCTGTTTTAGATACTCCAGAAATAAAGTCTAACTGGTTAGTAATGCATGAAGCTGGTGATGTTGTTTGTGGAGTTGTTTAACAGACTCCAAACTTGCTGTGGTTAATGTTGAGATGGTCCTCTATCAGTGTGCCAAATTTCACAACTTTCCCGCAAGCAGTTCTATGGGCTGCCATAGACTCAAGAGCGGAAGAAACGAAAGAAGAAGAAGAATAGATTCAAGATTCTTTAGTATAGTGAAGTATAGTGAAATTTGAGCAATCCTAACAGTGCAGTCACATGTAACTTAAACATCTGTAATACAGAAAAAATGTTATTACTATACAATACAAGACAAACAATACACAAACCAATACAAACAAGGCGATAGTACAAAGTTAAGCCTTATCTGCAGTACAGTCAGCGATAAATGGTATGCAGTTTAACAATACAATACAAAGACAGTACAAACCAGGCAATAGTGCAAATTTAAGCCTTATTAAGAAAATAGGAACACCAACGGATACAATAGATGCCATCACCCCTTCGCTGCTTGGACCCTAATGAAATATGTTATATGGTGCACATATTAAGCAAAATGCCCCTTTCTAGAGTACATTTTTCTAGCTGACTAACGAGTTTATGGTCACCGAATATGTTTTTGGCGTAATAACGTTAGTTTATAGGTAAATAAAGGTAATTGACATTACGTGAGATTGTTTACAAGCTGTTATATTGACGTCTTTGCACAGTTGAAACACTGATTGAGCGATAACATGAGACAGGATATGGATTTCGGTAAGTTTGTCTTTCTTTTAGCATACCTTCGGATGTTTAGTCATGCTTTATTTTGAAACTTCCCAATGCCGCTATTCTTAAACTTCAGTGCTACAACGTTCTGACACTCTCATTAAACAGTGCCAAAACTGCATTTATTGTTTGAAAACTGTAATACAATGGACAGAATTTGAAATCTGAGACTGGGAACACTACAATGTTACGTTCTTTAACTGAAAACAGGCTAGACTAATCAATTCTTGGGATTTAAGAATCAACATCATTTCGTAAAAATGAGAATCGATTAAAATCAAGAAATCAATATTTTTTACTCAGCCCTACCATATACAGTAACATACATGATCACCCTGTAGCAGATCTATACAGGTGGATGTAGTTTTGGATTTTGTTTTCACTTAATAATAAAAACCTTCATTTAAAAACTGCATGTTGTGTTCACTTGTGTTAACTTTGACTAATATTTAAATTAGTTTGATGATCTGAAACATTAAAGTGTGACAAACATGCAAAAAAATAAGAAATCAGGAAGGGGGTCAACACTTTTTCACACCACTTTATATCTGAAGTATAGCAATTAGTTCTGCATCTTGTGTTATTTTTTAACCTTTACTATTACCAAATGAGACCAAATGAGAGGGTTTCCTGTATAGTTTACAGCATTTTTTGGGGGGGGAGATTTTTTTGTCCACCACTTCAATGTAAAAGCCCACTGCTGTGATTGGTAGGAAGAAAGTTTAGAGCGCTGCAATAATTATGTATTTTTGCAGGTCAACCCGTAATTCACATCACCCTGGTTCCCGCAACAAAAACCCAACGGTATTTTTCCACTGGGCTTTGGACTATTGTAGAAAATAAACTTTCTGATACTCACATGTTTTGTTCATCATGATAATTTTCAGAAATGAACACATTTTTAATGAATGTTGAATCCTAAATTCAATCAGCAGAGTTATAGTGCAATTATAAACACACTGAGGCTGTGAAAGTGACTAGTGAGGGGATGAGTTTACCTGGTCAGCCTGATAAGCTTTAAAGGGTAAGTTCACCCAAAAATTTAAATTAGCCTGTGTTTTACTCACCCTTGAAGCATCCTAGGTGTATGTGACTTTCTGACGAATCCAATCGGAGTTATATTAAAAATTGTCCTGGCCCCTCCAAGCCTTTCAATGGGGGTAAGCAGGTGTTGATTGTCAACAGTTCAGAAGACGTGAAATAAAGTACACGCATCCATAATAAAACATCCCTCACATGGCTCCAGGGGGTGAATAAAGGCCTCCTGTTGCGAATCCATGCGTTTTTGTAAGAGATCTAATTTGTGACCGGCGGTTTTTTTTTTTTGTTCTCTCTCCGCGCTCGTCACTTATCACGCAACGCTGATGTCTTACGTCATCTGGTGGAACGGCTTCCAGGTACGACAGTCAGCGGAAGTGAGAAACAAGTGTTTATTACATTTGAAATATGGATATTTATCTTACAAAAATGCATGGATTCGCTACAGGAGGCCTTTATTCACCAGCCTTTTCAGCAGTTGTAAAAGCTTTACTGATGCATTGTATGAATGTTACAGAATAAAACAAGAAAGTACCTTGAGCTTGTGTTCATCACAGACCTTATTTCTGCCATTAAACCAAATACAGTTTAGAGAGATTAGAGAGGTTTTAGACACAATCAGCCCCACCCACTTAGTTATTATAAACAGCTCTTTAATAATTTCAAAGGTTTTGGAAAAAAGTTGCACTCTCATAGCATACTTGGATCCTTTTAATATGTTTGACCCGTTTCAATCTGGTTTTAGAGCACTGCATACGTAGCACTGAGTCTGCATTGCTGAAGGTTACAAATTACATTCTGCTGTCCATTGATTCTGGGTCATCTGCTATCCTGATACTTTTATATTTGAGTGCCGCATTTGTCACTGTTGATCACGATATTCTTCTGAAACAACTTGAGTGTGTCGTTGGGGTTCAGGACCTTGTTTTAGACTGGTTTGTCTCACTTAAAGGGGAGGACTTTTTCTGTAAATATCGGGTCATTTACTTCACCCCCTGCGCCTATCCATTGTGGTGTTCCTCAGGGATCCATTCTTGGCCTTCTTTTGTTTTCCCTCTACATGCGTCCTTTGGGCTCATTACTCCAGAAACATAACATTAAATATCATTGTAGCGCTAATGGCCTCCAACTATATCTTCCAATCAAACCAGGAAATTACTTTTCATTAGATCATCTTTTTTATGAATAATGAAGTCATCTGGATCTGGATGACAAATATCTCTCTGCAACTGAATGAAAATAAAACCGAAGTGCTTCTACACAGCAAAAACTTGAGTGTTGAAATTTCAGTGTTAAACATTTCCGGGTTGATTTCAACACCCGAAGAGTAATTTGAACAAATTCGGAGTAAAATGGTATCCGGTGTTGAAGTTATACAAATTACATTCTGCTGTCCATTGATTCTGGGTCATCTGCTATCCTGATACTTTTATATTTGAGTGCCGCATTTGTCACTGTTGATCACGATATTCTTCTGAAACGACTTGAGTGTGTCGTTGGGGTTCAGGACCTTGTTTTAGACTGGTTTGTCTCACTTAAAGGGGAGGACTTTTTCTGTAAATATCGGGTCATTTACTTCACCCCCTGCGCCTATCCATTGTGGTGTTCCTCAGGGATCCATTCTTGGCCTTCTTTTGTTTTCCCTCTACATGCGTCCTTTGGGCTCATTACTCCAGAAACATAACATTAAATATCATTGTAGCGCTAATGGCCTCCAACTATATCTTCCAATCAAACCAGGAAATTACTTTTCATTAGATCATCTTTTTTATGAATAATGAAGTCATCTGGATCTGGATGACAAATATCTCTCTGCAACTGAATGAAAATAAAACCGAAGTGCTTCTACACAGCAAAAACTTGAGTGTTGAAATTTCAGTGTTAAACATTTCCGGGTTGATTTCAACACCCAAAGAGTAATTTGAACAAATTCGGAGTAAAATGGTATCCGGTGTTGAAGTTAATTGACAGAGTTTGATCATCAGTGTTAAAACAACTCCTAAGACATGTAATTAGACTCCGCCTGTCATGATCTCCAGCTGGAGTGCCCATGAGCTCCTCTAGAGGGCACTCCATTCTGTACCTTGCCATTCACTCAGGACTCCATTTCCCATAATCCTTTGCCCGGAACTCTCTGCCCATCCTGTCAAGGCTACGGAGGCCACTTATGAACTTTTATCCTGCTCTGAATCGGCCGAAGAGGCCTCTCCTGAACTCTCTGTTTGCCCTGTCATAACCAAGAAGGTCGTCTGTAAACTCTCTGCCTGTCCTGTCACAGCTATGGAGGCCATCTGTGAATTCTCTGCCAATCCAGTTACGGCTAAGAAGGCCGTTTGTGAACTCTTAGTCTGTCCTGTTCCGACCAAGGAGGTCAGTTCTGAATTCTCTGGCATTCCAGCCACGGTCAAAAAGGCTGCCCCTGAACTCTCTGCTCACCCTGTTATGGCTAAAGATGCCATTTCTGAACTGTCTACCAGGCTTGTTACGGCCGCTGAGGCCATTGTTAACCTCTCTGTGCTCTATATTCCAGTTCTGCCTGATCCGCCTTGGTGGTATCCTGCACCATCAGCTCCGCCCTGGTGGTCTTCTGCTCTGCCTGCTCAGCCATGGTGGTCCTTAGCTCTGCTTTGGTGGTCTTCAGCTCTGCCCTGGCTCCCTGCTCTGTCAGCTACGCCCTGGCTCACTGCAATGCCCTGGCACTCTGTTCCACTGGTTCTGCCTTGGCTTACTGCTCCGCCCTGGCTCCCTGCTCCGCCGGCTTCACCCTGGCTCTCTGCTCCGATGGCTCCGCCTTGGCTCTCTGCTCCGCCAGTTCCACCTTGGCTCTCCGTCCGCCGGCTCTGTCTCAGTCCCCTGTTCCTCTCATTCCTCATGGACCTGGCCCTCCATCCCTCCCCCTGTTCCGCCTCCGCTCCACCTCCCTCCTGGACTCTGGTCTGTTCATGTTAAGGAGTATCTGGAAGCCAATCCTTGGGGGGGGCTCTGTCATGATCTCCAGCTGGAGTGCCCATGAGCTCCTCTAGAGGGCACTCCATTCTGTACCTTGTCATTCACTCAGGACTCCATTTCCCATAATCCTTTGCCCGGACTCATCAAGTGCATCACCTGTCTTTCATCAGATCTCATCATCGGTTCACAGCTGTCTCACATTAGTAGGAACTCATTATTGCACCACACCTGTTTCCTATCAGTGACACTATAAAGGTTGCACTCATTCACACACACATTGCTGATTATTGTTTAGCCTGTACCCTGTTCCGAGTCTCTGTGTTTCTTTGCCTTGCCTTCTTGTTTCTTGACCTTGGACTGTTTATTGGATTGCTCTTTTGTCTCGCCCTGGATTGTACCTGTTTGCTGGTGTTTGACCCTGCCTGTTTTGACCACTCTTGTGAATAAAAGCTGCATTTGGATCCTCAACTCCATTGTCACGCCTCCCACGTTACACCGCCTATGCATTTTGGTTCATCGCTGGAGAAACGGCCGCAATTATCCTCGCATGGATTTGAACGGTAAGTAAAATTAAATCATGCTTACTTAAACATTTATGATTTATGATATGCAAATTCAATATCAGAATGTACAATAATACTTATGTAATAATTAGAGCTGGGCAAGTTAACATGTTATTATCGCGTTAACGCAATAATTAATTAACACAACAATTAACACATTAACGCAGTTTTTATTATTATCATTATTATTTTGAAAGCCCATTACTCACTGGCTCTGAATTCACATACAGACAAACCATGGCTCACAGGAGGGGTGGGATGTTGATCAGTACTGGCTTGAGATGGGCATCATCACACGTCTCAACCAATGAGAGTATTTGGGGTGGGCCTAACACCGCAGCAGCGCTCACATGAATGCTTTCGATAAAATTATTTAGGCTAAGCATTAACATTCACAAAACACTGTTTACTGTTATTTTTAACAGTAAAGACTGCAATGTGCTGGTAATCACGACTTCATATGTGGGAAATAGGATGTTTCCTATAGCACGTGAAGACAGCAGAGAAGCGCTCTCGCTCAGCATAGTAGAGTGCATCATTTTGTTAACTTTGTAGTTTGTTATTTTGAGTTGTTTGTGATGCGGTAACACACGGCCCTCTCACAATATATTGATTTACAGAATAACAGATAACGGCTCGTTCTAACACGCCCCCACATATCTACCTCACTATGTGGGAAGATTTGCATAACATCGCCCAAATGTTCACGCAAGGAAAGAAGGCGGAACTTTTATTCTCGCTGTAGTATTGTTGCCGCCGCTGCCATGTCCTGAAGACGCTGTGTGATTCGTTGTGAAAGCGAAACTACTTTGTTTGGCCTTCCAAAAGAGGACGATATCTGCTTCGTCATGCCTGGAGCTGATCCGTGCTGGTCACTGAGGAAATACAACAACTTTGCACTGTGGATCGCCGGATCGGCTTTCACCGTGGATGAAGCGGAGTCCAGCCCAGGGTCGTCACATGTGGTTGCCGCAAGCAATCGATATATACTATGACATGTAAAACGGGAACATGAGAGAAATATTCTAAAAGCAACTCATGTAAACACCTTAATCATAATACTGTCTTATTCAGAATAGATTTGATACTTTGAGATTTTAGCCTGAATATGACACTTTTATGATGCTGCAAGCAATGCAGGATACATTGCCTGGTGTAATAAAAACAGTCCAGAGGAATATTTGTCGAGGAGTGATGCCACCAGACAGCCCTCTTCCTCAACAGGTAGATGAATGTTTAAAATGATCTCTGTTCTTAAACTTAAAAAGTATTACATTTGAAGATTCCCATTAATGAATTCATGTGAATCTTTGTCTTCAGTCTACAGCCAGGAAATGGCATCACTTCCACCACTACCAGGAGGACTGAAGTCTCCAAAAAGTGCATGCGATGCTGCTGAAAGCCATGTAAGCTATCATAGCGTAGTAGCACTTTACAAATGTGTTGTGGGTCCTTGTTTGAACAATCACTTTTATAATGTTGTTTTCTCTGTGCCTGCACATTGTTTATGTCTAATGTTCAACTCTAGTCATGCTGCAGTTTGGAGAAGCACCTCAGCAACAACCAGCGTCAGCATCCGTTTCTCCTTTTTAAAGGCACATTTTGTTTTCAATTTGTCATATGATAATGCACTTGTGAACTTTTATACATTCCTATACATTTTGATGCGCATCTTCATGCATTCAGAGTACTACGAAGTAAGGAAAGGTGTATTATAAAAATGTCCGAGATTACATTTTATGAGCCATTTGATATGGCTCATAAAATCATATAGTGTTGCGGATGGAAGTTTGTAAAACATTCCTCCTTTTTTAAATGTTTTAATTCAACTTCAAATTGCACTGCAAGGGAGAATTAAAATAAACACGTTGATGGAAATGATGTTGTGTGTTGTAGTTGATTTAACTGTTTTCAGTATATATTTACCATGTTTTGTAGATCTTTTGAGACCGTACAGTGAAACAAATTCTAACCACCTGAAACATGCAACTCTAAACAGTGTTATTTTAACACTTTTTTTTTTAGAGTCAAATAAGGAACTCTGGCATAATGTTAAATGTTTCATTATTTTGAAAGTGTTAATTCAACTCTGGACTTGTTGCTGTGTACTGGGTCTTGCTAACAACTCTATTAAAACACAGTTAGGTTTCTTAAGTAATAACCTAAACAATCATGCAAAAAATCTTGGAGTCCATTTTGATCCTCTCCTCCAATTTGACAAGCATGTAAATGCAGTTGTAAAGAGTAGCTTTTTTCATCTCAGATCAGTGGCAAAAGTGCACAGCAAAATCCTGAGTGTTAAATTATGTCCCTATCCTAGACCTTGAACGCACAGCTTCGGATGGTCCGAGGAATTTACATGAAGTATATCGCAGTTACTCTCGTCTGCAAAGTAAATGGCAGCGGAGATAAATGATCAGATAATCAAGCAAGAAGCGTTTTGCTAAACTTATATTTTCTGCCAGTTTATGACTGTGAACTAATATTTGCTCATCATATGAGACACGTGTTTGACGTGCACGCGCTTCATCTGCAATAGTAGATACTTTAACTTACGATTTCACTTTAATGTAACGTTAACATCTGTGGGGTGACAAATGGAGCTTCTGACAAGCGGCTCGCTGGATTTTCTTTAATTTACAACGTCATAATTAGCATTTTTCTTGACCAACAGCTTTCATGTTCATCAAGGCGTGAAGAAATGTGTAAAACTTCACAGAGATAGTATGTTCCGAGACTTTCTCACTGAAGGTAAGCTAAGAATCTTGTTCTTCTGCTTAGAAATGTACTTAGTCATGTAGGAACTATGCTTGATGTATAAGCCCACAGTGCTTGTGTATGCTAACACTTTACAATAAGGTCTCATTTGTTAACATTAATTAATGTGCAAACTAACAATGGCTAACTTTAGTATTAGTTAATAAAAGTAGAACTGTTTGTTCATTTTAGTTCATAGTGCATTCATGTTAACAGATACAACTTTTGATTTTTATAGTGTATTAGGAAATGTTGAGATTAACATTAACTAAGATTATTAAATGCTGTAGAAGTCTTGTGCTTTCTTAGTCCATGTTAACTAATGAAACCTTATTGTAAAGCACCAGACGTCAGCTTGTTAATATTGTTATCAGTCACATGACGGCAATTCATGGGTAAGACTTCAGAGCTCAGATGCAAGAAATGCACACAGCTGTGTCAATTGGTGTAGAAAACAATGTTAAGTTTAGAATTAACCATTTTTTTAATGAAAATTGTAATTTACTGTTCCAAACCTCTATACATTTCTTTGTACTGCTGAACACAAAGGAAGATATTTTGAAGAAAGTTTGTAAACTGGCTGCTTTGCGCAGCCATTGACTTCCATAGTAGGAAAAAATAAATAAAATACTATGATAGTTAATGTCTGTACAAAGCGGCCTGTTTACAAACTTTCTTGAGGAAATTTTTAATGACGTTTTCCTTTCTCTGTAATACACAAAGCATGATATTAACTGGTTTTGTTTAGCACGTATTGTGTTAAGATGTGTTCTAGGTGTTTCTTTTTATTATTATGCATTTATCATTTCACATTGTAATTAGTGTTTTTTTTCCCTGGTTTATTTAATCTAATTTGTTTGTGCTTTTTTTCCAGTCCTGCACCAGTATTGAAGGGACCCCGTAAACTCATACTTGCATATGTTTTTGAAATCAATGTTTTCAGAGCAAAGGCAGCGTGGAGTCAAAGGCAACAAGATGGCTGCAATACTACGAGCCTAAAGTGAAGTAAGTAGAATTCACATTGATTTAATTGATAGGTTTTAGTGTTTTGCGAGATGTAAACCATCACTTTCTGAAAGGTTTGTTTAAGTAACTTACATTTCTTCATTTTTGGATGAATTGCTATTTTTGCAAATGTAGCGGCACAAATGTGTCTTCTGAAGCAGTACAATATTTTTGGAATGAAATGTAAATCTGAACATTGATCCACTCATGCATACACAGCCCAGACAAACACTGCTTCTTTCACACCACGTGACTGACATCATGATATCCAGGATCAGGGATGTTTGATGTGATGCAGTGTGCCACCAGTTCTGATTCAGAGGATCACACAAGGGTTAATTGTATGATATGTTGTGACATATACTAACACTTTTGTTTAATGCATTTAGAAAAAGGAGCCTGAGCAGGTGCAGAAGGCAGCAGTCCCCATCATTGCTGTTGAGGAGGAAGAGGAGATGTCACGAGGAACCCACTGGATGTGTTGATTGTCTTTGAAGACGGAGAGGTGATGTCTACTAAGTCTAGGATCAGTGCGCTGCTGCTGCTTTTGCCCTTTATGCCCTCATTTAGAGTGCACTAACTTCTCAAAGCAGCTTTACAGAAAATGCATGTGTCTACATTACAATTTAGCCTGACCTGTACTATAAATACTATTCTTTTCAACTTGAATAGCGTTATATCATGTGATTTAAAGTGATGCTATATGGGTGTACTCACTTCTGTTGTATACTGTATGTTTGACTAATACACTGGAAGCAATATTGACGTGACATACTGATACAATTCCTCACCGCTAATCCTGATGTTCATTCTATTAAGTAGTACGGGTTTAATACAGGAGATTTACAGTCTGATGTAGTAAAAAGAAAAAGTTGTATGAACATGCCCTCTGACCTGACCTCTTTTACTTTGAGGTTAGTTTCCACACACAAGTGCATCTGATGTGAGCGGCCATCAGGCGCAAGTGTAACAAAGAGCAATTCTTTATAGAATTGCTATATTTTTTGGACATGTATAATTTAAAATAGTTTTGTATTGTGTTATTGTTTTATTGTATTTATTTTATGTTCGAAATAAAGTAAAAAATCTAATTCAGCAAAAAAGTGAAGTTTGTGTGTTGCTGCTGTTGCTAAATGTTTTTATTTTTTCGTGTTTGTTTCTTTCAGCATTCTTTTTATTTAAAAACATGGTTGGTGCATTTTATGTTTTGCAATGCTAAAACCATTTGAGGTTTAAATAAACACAGTTTGAATTGTTAATAATGTGTCTCTGTCATTGAAGTTATGTATTTATTGTAATGACCTTAAAAAGTGGATTCAGCATTGGGGGAAAATTAGCATATTTTTACTCAAAAATAATACATTTATAGTATATTGCTTGTGTGTTTCAAAGACACTCATAATTAATTTGTAATGTACTCATAATACAAAAAAAATACACTTTAATATCACTAATCAAGCATGTAAATAGGCATATACTTAGTGTCCTCGAAGTTGTTCCAATTTAGTATAGAAACATACACTAAATACACTTAAAATTATACTTTAGTATAATTTAATTACAACTAAAATACACTTAGTACAAAAATAGTTGATCCAAAATAGCACACTTCAAGTTAACTAATCATTAACACACTTGAAGTATACTGACAATTAGTCTGACTGCAAGTATATTTGGTATACTTTTTTTCACTAGGGTACACTACCAAAAAGCTAATTGACTTCAGGACGATGGAACCAGAAATGCTAACTCTGTTTTGGTCTACAAAAATACGTCCCCCCTGCAGCACTCTATTGTACAATTGGAACAGATAAAACACAGTTGCTGATGTGGAAGGTATGGATTACAGTGTTGTTTACACCAAAGGCTCCTTTAACAGTGTGTTTTTCCAGCACTGCGCGTTGTATACACATACCCATCTTTTGGATGAGACGTTAAACCGAGGTCCTGACTCTCTGTGGTCATTAAAAATCCCATGGCACTCATCGTAAAAGAGTAGGGGTGTAACCCCGGTGTCCTGGCCAAATTCCCTCCACTGGCCCTTGTCAATCATGGCCTCCTAATAATCCCCAACCACTTGATTGGCTCTATGACTCTCTCTCCTCTCCACCTGTAGCTGGTGTGTGCTGAGCACACTGGCGCCGCTGTCCTGTGGCTGCCTTCACATCATCCAAGTGGATGCTGCACACTGGTGGTGGTTGAGGAGAGCCCCCCCCCCCACATGATTGTAAAGCACTTTGGGTGTACAACAATACACAATAAAGCGCTATATAAATGCATCATTCATTCATTTATTCATTCATTCATACCAGGACCAGCACTGTGGTTGTGTCCATCTTTCGTTTTTGTCAACACTGCCTTTTTAATCAACTCCTGACTAATGCTACATGCACTTTTCTAACAGATATTTCAAGGGCTTTTAAATACAGCAAGTTGTGTGATGATATCAACTTAAAGGTACAATAGGAGATCTGGGAAAATGCTAACTTTAGCCTGATAGCACTGAAAGCGAACGTCCCACCCTCCCTGCAATCGCCGTCCAAAGCCACGCCCCCTGAACGCATTTACGCTCACAGACCAGAGACAACATTACTACAATAGGCTACAACAGGTTCCCAATTCCAGCCCATGTTCTGAAGTGAAGTAAACTTCAACAGATTTCCCCTGCTCAGGGAGTAGGGAGCAATGAACACTGTGTAGGGATCATATCGATCGGAACACAGTTCATGCACGTAGCTCACTTCTAACGAGCTGGCGCGAGGACTGGATTAACTGCTGGGCTACATCATGTGTCATTCACCGGTGAGAAATCTTTAAAAGTACTACAATACCAGGAAGGAAGATGGGGTTGTTGCTGTTTGTCTGCCGTCCTCGCTCTGTCTGCACAGCGTGCGTGAACGTGCTGATGACGTATCCTGTCTGCGCGAACCGGATGCGCAGAGGTATGCTTATACGTACGTTGACAGGCAGGTAGGAAAGCATATTAAAACGCTTGGACCGAGCGTTTTGATTGGACGAACATTTCTTGATCCTACATCTTCCACAGAATATACTGTATAAATACAGACAAATACATTTAGACCACTTAACTTAATAATTGCTATCGGGATGTGAAGAGACTTTCAACCAGCATAACAAAAATTGTTTCTGAAGACAATCACCTATTGCACCTTTAATGTTAACATATTTAATGTACACTTTATGCATATTAAACATATTTAATATAATTTATGAATCTGTGCAAGGCTATAAATGAGACTGACGACATCGATTAGCTCATTAGTTGAATTTAGTTTTTTCCCAATTGTGGATGATACTATTTAAGATGCTAATTAAGTCAATTAACAAAAGTGTAAATATTACCTTTATCCCGACACACACCTTCAAGGAGCAGGTGAGCAGTTGAACCTGTAAATAACCTATTTCACTGTACAGTGCAGGTCACTGACTGTAAACTATTAAATCCAGTCAAACAAAATTAAATTCAGCACAGCCTTCATTTCTGTCCTCTGCAACACAAAATCTGCTGCTGAGCTCTAATAAAGGTAGCAAAACAGTCTACATCAGTGAAATATTCAGCACATACAAGAGGAATATGGAATGTCTGATACTCTAAAAATCTGTATATTCAATGGGTTAAAGTTGCTTATAAGTAGTGAATAAATGCAAATGTTACTGCAGTAAGAGAAGCAGGAGAGAGAGAGAGATGTAGTGTAATTCACTTCAGCACTGAGTAAAGCAGAAGTCACTGCGTCTCTATGAACAGCAGAGAGGAACAGTTTGTCTCGTGTTGTTTGTCCAGAGACTCGTATGCGGATTTTAGTGTAGAGACATGGACTTCAACTGCAGTTTACATGAAAACAGAAGCATCTGAATGTGATCAGCATCAGCGGGACTCTCCATAGGCGTAATGGTTTTTATACTGTACAGACCGTATATTCTATTGCCCTACACCAACCCTACCCCTAAACCTACCCCTCACAGGAGACTTTCTGCTATTTCAGATTTTCAAAAAAACTCATTCTGAATTATTTATAAGCCTTTTGAATTACCGGGACACTGAAAATATCC
>NW_015506945.1:131199-136139 GCF_001515645.1 Sinocyclocheilus grahami
TTCTATTGCCCTACACCAACCCTACCCCTAAACCTACCCCTCACAGGAGACTTTCTGCTATTTCAGATTTTCAAAAAAACTCATTCTGAATTATTTATAAGCCTTTTGAATTACCGGGACACTGAAAATATCCTCATAAATCACCTTCTCGTTGTAATACCTATGTCATACCCATGTTATTATACAAATTTGTGTCCTCATAAACCACATAAACATGCACACACACACACACACACACACTCTCTCTCTCTCACTCACTCACACACACACACACTTGTGTTCACTTCATGAAGGTGCGTGATTTATTTTTCTCACAGCAAAATTCATGATTTAACTTTAAAGTTAATAATTTAAAAATAAGTTAAAATTAAGTTTCACATTTTCTGATGAATATATTTTTTCCTCGTTAATTTTATTAACATGCAAGCAAAATAAGAGTAAAAAGCATGCTGTGGTTCACACACACACACACACACACACACACACACATGCAGTGTTATTGTGAAAGTTGCTGCATGAGGATTCATAACGCTGATGTTCAGACTCATAAATGTGAAAGGAAATCAAATGGCCTGATCAGTCAGATATTCAGTAGTCTGATTTTCCCCATGTTTTCACGTTTCACCTGTCATTTGGGAGAAATCTATATTCCGCACTGATCTGATTGCGAGGGCTTGTCGACAGAGACTGGGATTCTAATCCAGATCATGTGAAGTTGTGCTGAGGCGACACCCTTTTACTGCAGTCTGCCGGAGCACACATGAGCTAGAGTGATCTTCTGCAGTTTGATCTCTGGAGATAAGATCTGCGGGAATCTGCTGGTCATGGTCGATCAACAAGTGAAATGTCACGAGTCGACACAAACAGCAATGGACTGCAATGAGATGAACATTCACATGTGGACTGGATGCGCAGATGAGCGCTATGTGAATGGTGTTTGATGATATGTGACTCGCACCTCTGTCTCCCTGTGAGAATGTGGGATCCATGTCCAGAGTGACAGTCAAATCCAGCGGAGCTCGCCCATTCCAGCGTCACATCCACATCAGCGACGCGACACGACACACAACGACTGAAATAATGGAATAATATAATACACTAATAGCGCTTCCTCCTGCAGAAGCGTGAAGGCGACGCTCGCGCCTCCGCTGTGTGTGCGAGCCGGAGTCAATCTGGACGTAGTGTTGACTCCTAAACGAATCGATTCATTTGAATGAATCGTTTCGGTCCGAACTGAACTCTCAGAGCAGTCACCAGTCACCCCCTCCCACCACCCCTAACAATATGTTGAGCAAAATGAATTATTTGGAACGTTTGGAACAGTTCAAAGGAATCGATTCGCTAGAAGGAAGTTAATAAGGAAGAATAAATGATCATCCCCGGTCTCCCCTACTTCCTTCTAGCGAATCAATTCCTTTGAACTGTTCCAAACATTCCAATTAATTCATTAAGTTATTAGTTAATAATCACTGATAACACTTTTTGTTTGAGAGTCAGTAACTTAGTGGTTGTTCATGCTCTCTCAAACTTTGATATATTGTAGCCACATTTGTCTACTACAAATAAAACTCACTTGATCACAGATGATGTGAGTTAATGTCAAATACAAAGACTTCTGTTGTTACAGCCTACCCCACTACTAGGGTGAGTTGTAACACTAGCTGGGTATAGATGTAACAATAAGAGGTCATTAGGTTCAATAATATCCACACTTTCCAGATTATGCAAGAACGTTATTGAAGAACAAAGTGAACAATTTAAACTAACAAAAATATACTGGAACTTTAAACTTAAGACTGTAACAAGTTGCTGTGTGTGTGTGTGTGTGTGTGTAGTATATTTCTTTTGGGACTCTAAACTTAACACTATAACAAATTGCTACGTAAAGGTAGAGCTTTTGCACATTTGGCTCCCAAACTCTGGAATAGCCTTCCTGATACCGTTCGGGGTTCAGACACACTTTCTTTGTTTAAATCTAGATTAAAGACACATCTTTTTGGCCAAGCATTCAAATAATGCATCTCATAATCTTGTACTGCAGTTATATCTGATCAAATGCACATTATTATTCTTTAGTTTGGGTTAAACAAATCAATTTTGCTTGGTTGGAGTTTGTCATGCGTCTAAAAATGTCCTATTAAGAATTAACAGAGGTTTAGATGTTAATGTTTATTGAAAATATTCAAATTTGAAGTCACGATTGTGGAGATAAGTGTTTGCTTTAGTTGTGCTCTTGACCCTTGACTTATTAATGCTAGTTTTTCTGGTTGCTGTAACTGTGTTTATAAAACACGCTTATTATAGCAAGAAAAACCCAGAGAAATTTTTTTTTTTAAGGACGACGTTGTTGTCATGTTGTAGCCAGGTTCACTAACATCATCAGTGGTAATGTGTACTATCGTTAGTTACTGATCACAACTGTATTTTAATAAAACAATATGAAGAGCTTTGAAAATATTTTGCACACCCGTTTAGAGCATTTGTACTGTTTAGCCACACAGACATCAAGAATCAGCATATGAATCTCAACAATGGTGATGATCATCAGACAGATTCGTCTCTTGACCCTTGACTTATTAATGCTAGTTTTTCTGGTTGCTGTAACTGTGTTTATAAAACACGCTTATTATAGCAAGAAAAACCCAGAGAAAATTTTTTTTTTTAAGGACGACGTTGTTGTCATGTTGTAGCCAGGTTCACTAACATCATCAGTGGTAATGTGTACTATCGTTAGTTACTGATCACAACTGTATTTTAATAAAACAATATGAAGCGCTTTGAAAATATTTTGCACACCCGTTTAGAGCATTTGTACTGTTTAGCCACACAGACATCAAGAATCAGCATATGAATCTCAACAATGGTGATGATCATCAGACAGATTCACGTTGCATTGCATTCTGGGTGCACCAATCATAACGCCTGTTTGACGCCTGTTTCACACATACTCCTCTGCAGTGCGTGTGTGGTCTGCGTGCGTTACGTTACGTATGCGGTGCAGAAGCAGCATGGACTCATTGTGCTTTCACACAGGATGCGTTTGCAGTTCGCTCCTGATCCGCGGCTGTATATCACAAACACAACATTTATACATTATTTTGATTTCAAATCCAAACGTTGTTAGCCTATACTGAAAGTGCTTTTTTCAGCATTGTGAACCTCTTTTATCACAGTACAGTTAACACAATCTTTCAAACATATCCACGTTTAAACTCAATTAATATAAACAGCGTATTAAATGCATTTGGCTTCTAGATTTGTATATTAAGTTTCTCAAGTGGAAACACATTTGAATACAGCATATAGCTTTCTTCGGTTATCACAAATATTTTAAATTAAACCTTACCACTGACAGAAACAGTCGGCTCTCGTGCCTTTTACATTTAATATTTATTACAAGAGTCCAGCGGGTCTTAAAGAACTTTGTTTTTCTACCTCCACAAGTGCATATGTTGCCTTGTATATCTAAAAGTGCACTTTTATTTGTTTCAAACCTAGCCAAAAAGCCTGTGAAACACAGTAGACTTTAATTATATCTATTTATTGTGAAATTACTACATTTCGGTCTCCATCCATGTTCATTTTTACCGCGAACAAAGCGCTGTCACTTTAATTCAGCGCGTGCAGCACAGCAAAAATAGACTCTGTGCTTAAACGATCGCTGCACTGCTGCAGACGCGCCGCTCCTGTAGCGCACTGCCGGACTGCAACCCCAGTGTGAACGCTCTGATCCGTTAACATGGGTGCGTAAAAAAACCCCGCAACGCACATGCACTGCGGACGGAGTATGTGTGAAACAGGCGTAACTCATCCATGGCTCCCAGCATGCATTGCGACATGAATAAATTATGCAGCTGCATTGTCTTAGTATTTTCTTTTATTTTTACTATTTGCTTTTATTTTTTGTTGTGACTTTTTACAGCCTTGTTTTGTGATGTTCAAAAATCACATAAAAATGATTAGAATATTTTGTCACCATTGCTGAGATTCACATGCTGATTCTTCATGTCTATGTGTGCCAGAATTGAAACCTCTTTATGAACCATATTTATAAAAGTCATTTAAGACACAAAAATAACATTTATCTCACGTTGATGTCTCATATAACTGCAACAATATAGAAATCATAGAAGCACTACAGTTTACAATAATTTTCAATCAGAGACTCTGACACGTGACATGATCTTACCATAAGTTCCTTACCATCACACATGTATTTAATACACACAATTGCTAGCCAAAGATAAACTTAAATTTAAAAAGTCAAGGGTCAAGAGGCAGTTAAAGCAACCACTATTCACAAAAACGGTAAGTTGAAAAAAAAAACATAACCATTAATTCTCAATAAAGAACTTCTATTTTAGATATTCCAGAAATAAAGTCAAACTGGTTAGTAATGCATGAAGCTGGTGATGTTGTTTGTAGAGTTGTGTAATCATCTTCTGCTGAGATCTTGAGAGATTTAATGTCTTCTTTTATTTCAGTTGATTTCATCTAAGACTGTGGCTGAAGTCAGTTGTAGTTCTTGTGTTTCTCTTTTCTTCAGTGATTCTGCTTCTTAACAGCAGGTGTTCATCACTAATGCTCAGTCAGCACTTAATTAATCACATAATTATCTCATTAACTTTAACACTGCTTCAGTGTTACTTTAACACTCTTTTAGAGTGGGACCATATATGCTCCGAGCAGTGTTAATTTAACACTCACGATTTTACTGTGTACCACTAAATATTGTAGAAACTTAATTTGCTGTAAAGTTGCTTTGCAATGATTTGTATTGTGAAAAGTACTGTACAAATAAACTTGACTTCTTAAAAACATAACAAATCTTACTGTTCAAAAACTGCTGACTGGCAGGTTATATAGATTACAGAAATGTTATATTTTATATATATATATATATATATATATATATATATATATATAACATTTCTGTACCC